>NC_142171.1:5215276-5370340 GCF_029865625.1 Vigna umbellata
GGACGAACTTGACGAAGTGGGCGAAGTGGACGAAGGGGACGAACTTGACGAAGTTGACGAATTGGACGAAGTGGAAGAAGATGATGAAGAAGTGGACAAAGAGGACGAAGTAGGCGAAGTGGAGGAAGTTTACAAAGTGGAGGAAGTGGAGGAAATGGAGGAAGTTGATGAACATGACGAAGTGGACGAAATGGACAAAGTGGACGAAGTTGAGGAAGTGGACGAAGGGGACAAACTTGACGAAATGGACGAAGTGGATGAAGTGGACGAAGGGGACGAAGTGGACGAAGGGGACGAATTGGACGAAGTTGGGGACGTGGACGAGGTGGAGGAAGTGCACGAAGTGGACGAACTGAAGGAAGCTGAAGAAGTGGACGAAGTGGAGGAAGTGGACGAAGTCCACGAAGTGGAGGAAGTGGAGGAAGTGGACGAAGTGGAGGAAGAGGACGAACCTGATGAAGTGGACGAAATGGACGAAGTGGATGAAGTGGACGAAGTTGACGAAGAGGAGGAAGTGGACAAAGTTGACGAAGTGGAAGAAGTGGATGAAGTGAGTAAAGAGGAGGAAGTAGAGGAAATGGACGATGTTGAGGAAGTGGACGACATGGAGGAAGTGGAGGAAGTGGACGAACTTGACGAAGCGGAGGAATAGATGAAGTGGATGAACTTGACGAAGTGGACGAAATGGACGAAGTAGACGAAGTGGACAAAGTGGAGTAAGTGGAAGAAGTTAACGAAGTGGAGGAAGTGGAGGAAGTGGAAAAAGTTAACGAAGTGGAAGAAGTGGATGAAGTGAATGGAGTGGAGGAAGTGGACGAAATGGACAATGTTGAGGAAGTGGAGGAGGTGGACGAGATGGAGGAACTGGACGAACTTGACGAAGTGGAGGAAGTGGAGGAAGTGGAAGAAGTGGACGATGTGGAGGACGTGGAGGAAGTGAACGAAGTGGACGAACTTGACGAGGTGGAGGAAGTGGACGAACTTGACGAAGTCGATGAAGTGGACGAGGTCGACGAAGTGGACGAAGTTGATGACATGGACGAAGTGGTGGAAGTGGAAGAAGTGTAAGAAGTGGACAAAGTGGAGGAAGTGGAGGGAGTGGAGGAAGTGAACGAACTTCACGAAGTGGACGAAATGGACGAAGTGGACGAAGTGGAGGGAGTGGAGGAAGTGGACAAATTTGACGAAGTGGAAGAAGTGGAGGAGGAAGTGAATGAAGTGAAGGAAGTGGAGGAAATGGATGATGTTGAGGAAGTGGATGAAGTGGACGAAATGGAGGAAGTGGAGAAAGTGGAGGAAGTGGACGAACTTGACGAAGTGGAGGAAGTGGACGAACTTGATGAAGTGGGCGAAATGGACGAAGTGGACGAAGTTGACGAAGTGGAGGAAGTGGAGGAAGTGGAGAATGTGGATAAAGAGGAAGAAGTGGAAGAACTGGACAAAGTGGAGGAAGTGGACGAAGTTGAATAAGTGGAGGAAGTTGACGAAGTGCACGAAGTTGACGAATTGGACGAAGTGGGGGAAGTGTTGGAAGTGGAGGAAGTGGAGGAAGTGGAGGAAATGGAGGCAGTGGAAGAAGTGGAGGAAGTGGACGAAGTGGAGGAAGTGGACGAAGTTGACGAAGTGGAGGAAGTTAGAAGTGGAAGAAGTGTAGGAAGTGAATGAAGTCAAGGAAGTGGACGAAGTGGACGAACTTGACGAAGTGGACGAATTGGACGAAGTGTAGGAAGTGGAGGAAGTGGAGGAAGTGGACGATGTGAAGGAAGTGGACGAAGTGGAGGAAGTGGACGATGAGGACGAAGTTCACCAACTTGACGAAGCTGACGAAGTGGACGAAATGCACAAAGTGGAGGAACTGGACGAAGTTGACGAAATGGACGAAGTTGACGAAGATGACGAAGTGGAGGAAGTCGAAAAAGTTGACGGACTGGAAGAAGGGGATGAAGTGAATGGAGTGGAGGAAGTGGAGGAAAGGGACGATGTTGAGGAAGTGGAGGAAGTGGGCGAACTTGACGAAGTGGACGAAATGGACGAAGTGGACGAAGTAGACGAAGATGACGAAGTGGAGGAAGTGGAAAAAGTTGACGGAGTGGAAGAAGTGGATGAAGTGAATGGAGTGGAGGAAGTGGACGAAAGGGACGATGTTGAGGAAGTGGAGGAAGTGAACGAAATGGAGGAAGTGTAGGAAGTGGACGAAGTGGAGGAAGTGGACAAACTTGACGAAGTGGACGAAATGAACGAAGTGGACGAAGTGGAGGAAGTGGAGGAAGTGGACGAAGTGTAGGAAGTGGACGAAGTGAATGAAGTGGACGAAATTGACGAAGTGGACGAAGTGGACGAAGTGTACGAAGTGGAAGAAGTTGACGAAGTGGAGGAAGTGGAGCAAGTGGAGAAAGTGGAGCAAGAGGACGAACTGGAAGAAGTGAAGGAAGTGGAGGAAGTGGACGAGGTAGACGAAGTAGAGGAAATGGACGAAGTTGAAGAACTTGACGAAGTGGAGGAAGTGGATGAAGTGGAGGAAGCGGACGAATAGGACGAAGTCGACGAAGTGGACGAAGAGGACGAAGTGGAAGAAGTGGATGAAGTGCACGAAGTTGACGACATGGACGAATTGGAGCAAGTTGAAGAAGTGGAGGAAGTGGACGAAGTAGACAAAGTTGACGAAGTGGACGAAGTGGAGGAAGTAGAAGAAGAGGACGATGTGAAGCAAATGGATGAAGTGGAGGAAGTGAAGGAAGTGGAATATGTGGACAAAGTTCACGAACTTGACGAAGCTGATGACGTAGACGAAATAGACAAAGTGGAGGAAGTGGAGGAATTAGACGAACTTGACGAAGTGGACGAAATCGACGAAGTGGAAAAAGTTGACGAAGTGGAGGAAGTGGAGGAAGTGGAAAAAGTTGACGAAGCGGAAGAAGGGGATGAAGTGAATGGAGTGGAGGAAGTGGAGCAAAGGGACGATGCTGAGGAAGTGGACGAATTGGAGGATGTGGAGGAAGTGCAGGAAGTGAACGAAGTGTAGGAAGTGGAGGAAGTGGGGGAAGTGGACGAACTTGACGAAGTCGAGGAAGTGGACGAACTTGATGAAGTGGACGAAATGGACGAAGTTGACGAAGTGGAGGAAGTGGAGAATGTGGATAAAGTGGAGGAAGTGGAAGAACTTGACAAAGTGGAGGAAGTGGACGAAGTTGAATAAGTGGACGAAGTTCACGAAGTGGACGAAGTTGACGAAGTGGAGGAAGTGGGGGAAGTGGACGAAGCTGACGAAGTTGACGAAGTGGAGGAAGTTAGAAGTGGAGGAAGTGTAGGAAGTGAATGAAGTGAAGGAAGTGGACGAAGTGGACGAACTTGATGAAGTGGACGAACTGGAGGAAGTGGAGGAAGTGGACGATGTGAAGGAAGTGGAGGAAGTGGAGGAAGTGGACGATGTGGACGAAGTTCACGAACTTGACGAAGCGGACGAAGTGGACGAAATGGACAAAGTGGAGGAAGTGGACGAAGTTGACGAAATGGACGAAGTTGACGAAGATAACGAAGTGGAGGAAGTCGAAAAAGTTGACGGATTGGAAGAAGGGGATGAAGTGAATGGAGTGGAGGAAGTGGAGGAAAGGGACGATGTTGAGGAAGTGGAAAAAGTTGAGGAAGTGGAAAAAGTTCACGGAGTGGAAGAAGTGGATGAAGTGAATGGAGTGGAGGAAGTGGAGGAAAGGGACGATGATTAGGAAGTGGAGGAAGTGGAAGAAATGGAGAAAGTGTAGGAAGTGGACGAAGTGGACAAAGCGGACGAACTTGACGAAGTGGACGAACTTGACGAAGTGGACAAAATGAACGAAGTGGACGAAGTTGGCGACGTGGACGAAGTGGAGGAAGTGGAGGAAGTGGACGAAGTGGAGGAAGTGGACGAAGTTGACAAAGTGGAGGAAGTGAATGAAGTGGACGAACTTGACGAAGTGGACGAAATGGACGAAGTGGAAGAAGTTGACGAAGTGGAGGAAGTGGAGGAAGTGGAGAAAGTGGAGCAAGAGGACGAAATGGAAGAAGTGAAGGAAGTGGAGGAAGTGGACCAAGTGGACGACGTAGACGAAGTAGAGGAAGTGGGCGAAGTTGAAGAACTTGACAAAGTGGACGAAGTGGATGAAGTGGAGGAAGTGAAGGAAGCGAACGAATAGGACGAAGTCAACGAAGTGGACGAAGAGGATGAAGTGGAAGAAGTGGACGAAGTGGACGAAGTTGACGACATGGACGAAGTGGAGCAAGTTGAAGAAGTGGACGATGTGCACGAAATGGACGAAGTAGAGGAAGTGGAGGAAGTGGAGGAAGTGGACGAAGTAGACGAAGTTGACGAAGTGGAGGAAGTGGAGGAAGTAGACGAAGAGGACGATGTGAAGGAAATGGATGAAGTGGAGGAAGTGGACGATGTGGACAAAGTTCACGAACTTGACGAAGCTGACGAAGTGCACGAAATAGACAAAGTGGAGGAAGTGTACGAACTTGACGAAGTGGACGAAATGGACGAAGTGGACGAAGTTGAGGAAGTGGAGGAAGTGGAAAAAGTTGACGAAGTGGAAGAAGGGGATGAAGTGAATGGAGTGGAGGAATTGGAGCAAAGGGACGATGTTGACGAAGTGGAGGAAGTGTAGGAAGTGGAGGATGTGGACGAACTTAACGAAGTGGAGGAAGTGGACGAACTTGACGAAGTCGACGAAATGGACGAAGTGGACGAAGTTGATGAAGTGGAGGAAGTGGACGAAGTGGAGGAAGTAGACGAAGTAGAGGAAGTGGACGAAGTAGAGGAAGTGGAAGAACTTGACGAAGTGGACGAAGTGGATGAAGTGGAGGAAGTGAACGATGTTGAGGAAGTGTAGGAAGTGGACGAGATGGAGGAAGTGGACGAAGGGGAGGAAGTGGACGAAGTGGAGGAAGTGGACGAACTTGACGAAGTAGAGGAAGTGGACGAACTTGACGAAGTGGATGAAATGGACGAAGTGGTCGAAATTGACGAAGTGGACGATGTGGAGGAAGTGGAGAATGTGGACGAAGTAGACGAAGTTGACGAAGTGGACGAAGTTGACGAAGTGGAGGAAGTGGAGGAAGTGGAGGAAGTGGAGGAAGTGGAGGAAGTGGAGGAAGTGGAGGAAGTGGGGGAAGTGGACGAAGTGGAGGAAGTGGAGGAAGTAGAGGAAGTGGACAAAGTGGACGAACTTGACGAAGTGGACGAAGTGGACGAAGAGGACGCATTGGACGAAGTTGACGACGTGGAGGAAGTGGACGAAGTGAATAAAGTGGAGGAAGTGGACGAAATCGACGATTTTGAGGAAGTGGAGGAAGTGGACGAAATGGAGGAAGTGGAGGAAGTGGAGGAAGTGGAGGAAGTGGAGGAAGAGGAAGAAGTAGATGAAGTAGACGAAGTGGAGGAAGTGGAGGAAGTGGACGAAGTTAACGAAGTGGTGGAAGTGGAGGAAGTGGACAAATTTGACGAAGTGGAAGAAGTACAAGAACTGGAAGAAGTGGAAGAAGTGGATGAAGTCGATGAAGTGAATGAAGTGGAGGAAGTGGAGGAAATACACGATGTTGAAGAAGTGGAGGAAGTGGACGAAATGGAGGAAGTGGAGGAAGTGGAGGAAGTGGAAGAAGTGGAGGAAGTTGACGAAGTGGACGAAGTTGATAAAGTTGACAAAGTGGAGGAAGTTGAGGAAGTGGAGAAAGTGGAAGAACTGGACGAAGTGGAAGAAGTTGACGAAGTGGACGAAGTGGACAATGTGGAGGATGTGGAGGAAGTGGACGAACTTGACGAAGTGGAGGAAATGGACGAAGTTGACGATGTTGACGAAGTGGAAGAAGTGCAGGAAGTGAATGAAGTGGAGGAAGTGGACGATGTTGAGAAAGTGGAGGAAGTGCACGAAGTTGACGAAGTGGAAGAAGTGGAAGAAGTTGAGGAAGAGGACGAAGTGGAGGAAGTGGTGGAAGTGGACGAACTGGAGGAAGTGGAGGAAGTGGACTAAGTGGACAAAGTGGAGGAAGTGGAGAAAGTGGAGCAAGGGAACGAACTTGACGAAGTGGACGAAATGGACAAAGTGGACGAAGTGGAGGAAGTGGACGAAGTGAAGGAAGTGGAGGAAGTGGACGAAGTTGACGAAGTGGAGGAAGTGAATGAAGTGGAAGAAGTGGAAGAAATGGACGATGTTGAGGAAGTGGAGGAAGTGGACGAAATGGAGGAAGTGGACGGAGTGGACGAACTTGATGAAGTGGACGAAAGGGACGAAGTGGACGAAATTGATGAAGTGGACGAAGTGGAGGAAGTGGAAGAACTGGACGAACTTGACGAAGTGGACGAAATGGACGAAGTGGACGAAGTTGTAGAAGTGGACGAAGTGGACAAACTGGTGGAAGTGGAGGAAGTGCAGGAAGTGGAGGAGGTGGAGGAGGTGGAGGAAGTAGAGGAAGTGGACGACGTTGACGAACTTGACGAAGTGGACGAAGTGGACGAAGTGGACGTAGTGGACGAAGTTGACGAAGTTGACGATGTGGAAGAAGTGCAGCAAGTGGAGGAAGTGGAAGAAGTGGACGAAGTTGACAAAGTGGAGGAAGTGGATGAAGTGGAGGAAGTGGAGGAACTGGAGGAAGTAGACGAAGTGGACGAAGTGGACGAAGTGGAGGAAGTGGACAAAGTTGACGAAGTGAAAGAAGTGTAAAAGTGGATGAAGTGGATGAAGTGAATGAAGTGGAGGAAGTGGAGGAAGTGGACGAAATGGAGGAAGTGGAGGAAGTGGAGGAAGTGGACACAGTGGACGAAGTGGAGGAAGTGGATGAAGTGGAGGAAGTGGAGGAAGTGGAGGAAGTAGGCGAAGTGGACGAATTGGACCAAGTCGACGAAGTGAAGGAAATGGAGGAAGTGGACAAAGTTAACGAAGTGGAAGAAGTTGATGAAGTGAATCAAGTGGAGGAAGTGGAGGAAATCAACGATCTTGAGGAAGTGGACGAAATGGAGGAAGTGGAGGAAGTGGACGAAATGGAGGAAGTGGAGGAAGGGGAGAAAGTGGAGGAAGTGGAGGAAGTGCACGAAGTGGAGGAAGTGAAGGAAGTTGACGAAGTGGAGGAAGTGGAGGAAGTAGTGGAAGTTGAAGAAGTGGAGGAAGTAAAGGAACTGGATGAAGTGGAGGAAGTTGACGAAGTGGAGGAAGTTGACGAAGTGGACGAAGTTGACGAAGTGGACGACGTTGACGGAGTGGACGAAGTGGAGGAAGTGGATGAAGTGGACGAAGTGGAAGAAGTGGACGAAGTGGAGGAAGTTGACGAAGTTGACGAAGTTGACGAAGTGGACGAAGTGGACGAAGTGGACGAAGTGGACGAAGTGGACGAAGTGGACGAAGTGGACGAAGTGGAGGAAGTGGAGGTAGTGGACGAACTTGACTAAATGGACGAAATGGAGGAAGTGGATGAAGTTGACGAAATGGAGGAAGTGGACGAAGTTGACGAATTGGAAGAAGTGTAGGAAGTGAATGAAGTGGAGGAAGTGGACGATGTGGAGGAAGTGACGGAAGTTGACGAAGTTGACGAAGTGGAAGAAGTTGACGAAGTGGACGAATTGGACGAAGTGGACGAAGTGGACAAAGTGCAGGAAGTGGAGGAAGTGGAGGAAGTGGACGTACTTGACGAAGTGGACGAAATGGACGAAGTGGACGAAGTGGAAGAAGTTGACGAAGAGGACGAATTGGAGGAAGTGGTAGAAGTGGAGGAAGTGGAGGAAGGGGACGAACTTGACGAAGTGGACGAAATGGAGGAAGTGGAGGAAGTGGAGGAAGTGAATGAAGTGGAGGAAGTGGAGGAAGTGGAGGAAATGGACGATGTTGAGGAAGTGGTGGAACGGAATGAAATGGAGGAAGTGGACAAAATGGAGGAAGTGGACGAAGTTGACGAAGTGGAGGAAATGGACAAATTGGATGAAGTGGACGAAATGGACGAAGTGGACGAAATTGACGAAGTGGACGAAGTGGAGGAAGTGGAGAATGTGGACGAAGTGGACAAACTGGAGGAAGTGGAGGAAGTGGAGGAATTGGAGGAAGTAGAGGAAGTGGACGAACTTGACGAAGTGGAGGAAGTTGACGGAGTGGACGAAATGGACGTAGTGGACGAACTTGACGAAGTTGATGACGTGGAGGAAATGGAGGAAGTGGACGAAGTGGAAGAAGTGGACCAAGAGGACGAAGTGGACGAAGTTGACAAAGTGGAGGAAGTGGATGAAGTGGAGGAAATGGAGGAAGTGGAGGAAGTAGACGAAGTGGACCAAGTGGACGAAGTGGACGAAGTGGACCAAGTGAACGAAGTGGAGGAAGTGAAGGAAGTGGACAAAGTTGACGAAGTGGAAGAAGTGGAAGAAGTGGATGAAGTGGATGAAATGAATGAAGTGGAGGAAGTGGACGAAATGGTGGAAGTGGAGGAAGTGGAGGAAGTGGACGAAGTGGAGGACGTGGATGAAGTGGAGGAAGTGGAGGAAGTAGACGAAGTGGACTAAGTGGACCAAGTCGACGAAGTGGAGGAAGTGGAGGAAGTGGACAAAGTTGACGAAGTGGAAGAAGTGGAAGAAGTGGATGAAGTGGATGAAGTGGAGGAAGTGGAGGAAGTGAATGAAGTGGATGAAGTAGATGAAGTGAATGAAGTGAAGGAAGTGGAGGAAATCGACGATGTTGAGGAAGTGGCGGAAGTGGAGCAAGTGGAGGAAGTGGAGGAAGTGGAGGAAGTTGACGAAGTGGAGGAAGTGAAGGAAGTAGAGGAAGTGGAAGAAGTGGAAGAAGTGGAGGAAGTGGAGGAACTAGACGAAGTGGAGGAAGTTGACGAAGTGGAGGAAGTGGAGGAAGTGGATGAAGTTGACGAAGTGGAAGAAGTGCAGGAAGTGAGTGAAGTGGAGGAAGTGGAGGAAGTGGACGAAGGTGACGAAGTGGAGGAAGTGGACGAACTTGATGAAGTGGACGAAGTGGACGAAATTGACGAAGTGGACGAAGTGGAGGAAGTGGAGAATGTGGACGAAGTGGAGGAAGTGGAAGAAGTGGACGAACTTGACAAAATGGACGAAATGGTCGAAATGGACGAAGTGGAGGAAGTGGAGGAACTGGAGGAACTGGACGAAGTGGAGGAATTTGACGAAGTTGACGAAGTGGACGAAGTTGACGAAGTTGACGAAGTTGACGAAGTTCACGAAGTGGACGAAGTTCACGAAGTGGACGAAGTGGAGGAAGTGGACGAAGTGGAGGAAGTGGGCGAAGTGGATGAAGTGGAGGAAATAGAGGAAGTGAATGAACATGACGAAGTGGACGAAGTGGATGAAGTGGACGAAGTGCACGAAGAGGACGAAGTGGAGGAAGTGGAGGAAGTGGAAGAACTGGACGAAGTGGATAAAGTGGACAAAGTGGACAAAGTGGACGAAGTGGAGGTAGTGGAGGAAGTGGACGAACCTGACGAAGTGGACGAAATGGACGAAGTTGGCGAAGTGCCCAAAGTGGACAAAGTGGAAGAAGTGAAAGAAGTGGAGGAAGTGGAGGAAATGGACGATCTTGAGGAAGTGGACGAAATGGAGGAAGTGCAGGAGGTGGAGGAACTGGAGAATGTGGACAAGTGGTTTGAAGTTGAAGAACTGGACGAAGTGGAGGAGGTGGACGAAGTTGACGAAGTGGACAAAGTTGACGAAATGGACGAAGTGGAGGAAGAGGAGGAAGTTGACGAAGTGGAAGAAGTGAAGGAAGTGGAGGAAGTGGAGGAAGTTGTGGAAGTTGACGAAATGGACAAAGTGGACGAAGTGGACGAAGTGGACGAAGTGGACGAAGATGACGAAGTGCACGAAGTGGAGGAAGTGGAGGAACTGGACGAAATTGACGAAGTGGAGGAAATGGACGAAGTGGACGAAGATGACGAAGTGCACGAAGTGGAGGAAGTGAATGAAGTGGAGGAAGTGGAGGAAATGGACGATGTTGAGGAAGTGGAGGAAGTGGACGAAATGGAGGAAGTGGACGAACTCGACGAAGTGGAGGAAGTGGAGGAAATGGACGAAGTTGACGAAGTGGACGAAGTTGACGAAGTTGACGAAGTTGACGAAGTGGGGAGGAAGAGGAGGAAGTGGTGGAAGTGGAGGAAGTGGAAGAAGTGGAGGAAGTGGAGGAAGTTGAGGAAGTGAAGGAAGTGGAGGAAGTGGAGGAGGTAGAGGAAGTGGACGAACTTCACGAAGTTGACGAAATGGACGAAGTGGACGAATTTGAGGAAGTGGACGAAGTTGAATAAGTGGACGAAGTTGATGAAGTTGACATACTGGACGAAGTGGGGGAAGTGGAGGAAGTGGACGAATTGGAGGAAGTGGAAGAAGTGGATGAAGTGGACGAAGTTGAGGAAGTGGAGGAAGTTGACGAAGTGGACAAAGTGGCTGAAGTGGAGAAAGTGCAGGAGGTGGAGGAAGTGGAGGAAGTTGACGAAGTGGAGGAAGTGGACGAAGTTGACGAAGTGGAAGAAGTGTAGGAAGTGAATGAAGTGGAAGAAGTGCAGGAAGTGCACGATGTTGAGGAAGTTGACGAAGTGGAGGATGTGAAGGAAGTGTACGAAGTGGACGTAGGGGAAGAACTTGACGAAGTGGACGAAAGGGACGAACTTGACGAAGTGGGCGAAGTGGACGAAGGGGACGAACTTGACGAAGTTGACGAATTGGACGAAGTGGAAGAAGATGATGAAGAAGTGGACAAAGAGGACGAAGTAGGCGAAGTGGAGGAAGTTTACAAAGTGGAGGAAGTGGAGGAAATGGAGGAAGTTGATGAACATGACGAAGTGGACGAAATGGACAAAGTGGACGAAGTTGAGGAAGTGGACGAAGGGGACAAACTTGACGAAATGGACGAAGTGGATGAAGTGGACGAAGGGGACGAAGTGGACGAAGGGGACGAATTGGACGAAGTTGACGAAGTTGGGGACGTGGACGAGGTGGAGGAAGTGCACGAAGTGGACGAACTGAAGGAAGCTGAAGAAGTGGACGAAGTGGAGGAAGTGGACGAAGTCCACGAAGTGGAGGAAGTGGAGGAAGTGGACGAAGTGGAGGAAGAGGACGAACCTGATGAAGTGGACGAAATGGACGAAGTGGATGAAGTGGACGAAGTTGACGAAGAGGAGGAAGTGGACAAAGTTGACGAAGTGGAAGAAGTGGATGAAGTGAGTAAAGAGGAGGAAGTAGAGGAAATGGACGATGTTGAGGAAGTGGACGACATGGAGGAAGTGGAGGAAGTGGACGAACTTGACGAAGCGGAGGAATAGATGAAGTGGATGAACTTGACGAAGTGGACGAAATGGACGAAGTAGACGAAGTGGACAAAGTGGAGTAAGTGGAAGAAGTTAACGAAGTGGAGGAAGTGGAGGAAGTGGAAAAAGTTAACGAAGTGGAAGAAGTGGATGAAGTGAATGGAGTGGAGGAAGTGGACGAAATGGACAATGTTGAGGAAGTGGAGGAGGTGGACGAGATGGAGGAACTGGACGAACTTGACGAAGTGGAGGAAGTGGAGGAAGTGGAAGAAGTGGACGATGTGGAGGACGTGGAGGAAGTGAACGAAGTGGACGAACTTGACGAGGTGGAGGAAGTGGACGAACTTGACGAAGTCGATGAAGTGGACGAGGTCGACGAAGTGGACGAAGTTGATGACATGGATGAAGTGGTGGAAGTGTAAGAAGTGGACAAAGTGGAGGAAGTGGAGGGAGTGGAGGAAGTGAACGAACTTCACGAAGTGGACGAAATGGACGAAGTGGACGAAGTGGAGGGAGTGGAGGAAGTGGACAAATTTGACGAAGTGGAAGAAGTGGAGGAGGAAGTGAATGAAGTGAAGGAAGTGGAGGAAATGGATGATGTTGAGGAAGTGGATGAAGTGGACGAAATGGAGGAAGTGGAGAAAGTGGAGGAAGTGGACGAACTTGACGAAGTGGAGGAAGTGGACGAACTTGATGAAGTGGGCGAAATGGACGAAGTGGACGAAGTTGACGAAGTGGAGGAAGTGGAGGAAGTGGAGAATGTGGATATAGAGGAAGAAGTGGAAGAACTGGACAAAGTGGAGGAAGTGGACGAAGTTGAATAAGTGGACGAAGTTGACGAAGTGCACGAAGTTGACGAATTGGACGAAGTGGGGGAAGTGTTGGAAGTGGAGGAAGTGGAGGAAGTGGAGGAAATGGAGGCAGTGGAAGAAGTGGAGGAAGTGGACGAAGTGGAGGAAGTGGACGAAGTTGACGAAGTGGAGGAAGTTAGAAGTGGAAGAAGTGTAGGAAGTGAATGAAGTCAAGGAAGTGGACGAAGTGGACGAACTTGACGAAGTGGACGAATTGGACGAAGTGTAGGAAGTGGAGGAAGTGGAGGAAGTGGACGATGTGAAGGAAGTGGACGAAGTGGAGGAAGTGGACGATGAGGACGAAGTTCACGAACTTGACGAAGCTGACGAAGTGGACGAAATGCACAAAGTGGAGGAACTGGACGAAGTTGACGAAATGGACGAAGTTGACGAAGATGACGAAGTGGAGGAAGTCGAAAAAGTTGACGGACTGGAAGAAGGGGATGAAGTGAATGGAGTGGAGGAAGTGGAGGAAAGGGACGATGTTGAGGAAGTGGAGGAAGTGGGCGAACTTGACGAAGTGGACGAAATGGACGAAGTGGACGAAGTAGACGAAGATGACGAAGTGGAGGAAGTGGAAAAAGTTGACGGAGTGGAAGAAGTGGATGAAGTGAATGGAGTGGAGGAAGTGGACGAAAGGGACGATGTTGAGGAAGTGGAGGAAGTGAACGAAATGGAGGAAGTGTAGGAAGTGGACGAAGTGGAGGAAGTGGACAAACTTGACGAAGTGGACGAAATGAACGAAGTGGACGAAGTGGAGGAAGTGGAGGAAGTGGACGAAGTGTAGGAAGTGGACGAAGTGAATGAAGTGGACGAAATTGACGAAGTGGACGAAATGGACGAAGTGTACGAAGTGGAAGAAGTTGACGAAGTGGAGGAAGTGGAGCAAGTGGAGAAAGTGGAGCAAGAGGACGAACTGGAAGAAGTGAAGGAAGTGGAGGAAGTGGACGAGGTAGACGAAGTAGAGGAAATGGACGAAGTTGAAGAACTTGACGAAGTGGAGGAAGTGGATGAAGTGGAGGAAGCGGTCGAATAGGACGAAGTCGACGAAGTGGACGAAGAGGACGAAGTGGAAGAAGTGGATGAAGTGCACGAAGTTGACGACATGGACGAATTGGAGCAAGTTGAAGAAGTGGAGGAAGTGGACGAAGTAGACAAAGTTGACGAAGTGGACGAAGTGGAGGAAGTAGAAGAAGAGGACGATGTGAAGCAAATGGATGAAGTGGAGGAAGTGAAGGAAGTGGAATATGTGGACAAAGTTCACGAACTTGACGAAGCTGATGACGTAGACGAAATAGACAAAGTGGAGGAAGTGGAGGAATTAGACGAACTTGACGAAGTGGACGAAATCGACGAAGTGGAAAAAGTTGACGAAGTGGAGGAAGTGGAGGAAGTGGAAAAAGTTGACGAAGCGGAAGAAGGGGATGAAGTGAATGGAGTGGAGGAAGTGGAGCAAAGGGACGATGCTGAGGAAGTGGACGAATTGGAGGATGTGGAGGAAGTGCAGGAAGTGAACGAAGTGTAGGAAGTGGAGGAAGTGGGGGAAGTGGACGAACTTGACGAAGTCGAGGAAGTGGACGAACTTGATGAAGTGGACGAAATGGACGAAGTTGACGAAGTGGAGGAAGTGGAGAATGTGGATAAAGTGGAGGAAGTGGAAGAACTTGACAAAGTGGAGGAAGTGGACGAAGTTGAATAAGTGGACGAAGTTCACGAAGTGGACGAAGTTGACGAAGTGGAGGAAGTGGGGGAAGTGGAGGAAGTGGAGGAAGTGGAGCAAGTGGAAGAAGTGGAGGAAGTGGACGAAGTGGGGGAAGTGGACGAAGCTGACGAAGTTGACGAAGTGGAGGAAGTTAGAAGTGGAGGAAGTGTAGGAAGTGAATGAAGTGAAGGAAGTGGACGAACTTGATGAAGTGGACGAACTGGAGGAAGTGGAGGAAGTGGACGATGTGAAGGAAGTGGAGGAAGTGGACGATGTGGACGAAGTTCACGAACTTGACGAAGCGGACGAAGTGGACGAAATGGACAAAGTGGAGGAAGTGGACGAAGTTGACGAAATGGACGAAGTTGACGAAGATAACGAAGTGGAGGAAGTCGAAAAAGTTGACGGATTGGAAGAAGGGGATGAAGTGAATGGAGTGGAGGAAGTGGAGGAAAGGGACGATGTTGAGGAAGTGGAAAAAGTTGAGGAAGTGGAAAAAGTTCACGGAGTGGAAGAAGTGGATGAAGTGAATGGAGTGGAGGAAGTGGAGGAAAGGGACGATGATTAGGAAGTGGAGGAAGTGGAAGAAATGGAGAAAGTGTAGGAAGTGGACGAAGTGGACAAAGCGGACGAACTTGACGAAGTGGACGAACTTGACGAAGTGGACAAAACGAACGAAGTGGACGAAGTTGGCGACGTGGACGAAGTGGAGGAAGTGGAGGAAGTGGACGAAGTGGAGGAAGTGGACGAAGTTGACAAAGTGGAGGAAGTGAATGAAGTGGACGAACTTGACGAAGTGGACGAAATGGACGAAGTGGAAGAAGTTGACGAAGTGGAGGAAGTGGAGGAAGTGGAGAAAGTGGAGCAAGAGGACGAAATGGAAGAAGTGAAGGAAGTGGAGGAAGTGGACCAAGTGGACGACGTAGACGAAGTAGAGGAAGTGGGCGAAGTTGAAGAACTTGACAAAGTGGACGAAGTGGATGAAGTGGAGGAAGTGAAGGAAGCGAACGAATAGGACGAAGTCAACGAAGTGGACGAAGAGGATGAAGTGGAAGAAGTGGACGAAGTGGACGAAGTTGACGACATGGACGAAGTGGAGCAAGTTGAAGAAGTGGACGAAGTGCACGAAATGGACGAAGTAGAGGAAGTGGAGGAAGTGGAGGAAGTGGACGAAGTAGACGAAGTTGACGAAGTGGAGGAAGTGGAGGAAGTAGACGAAGAGGACGATGTGAAGGAAATGGATGAAGTGGAGGAAGTGGAGGAAGTGGACGATGTGGACAAAGTTCACGAACTTGACGAAGCTGACGAAGTGCACGAAATAGACAAAGTGGAGGAAGTGTACGAACTTGACGAAGTGGACGAAATGGACGAAGTGGACGAAGTTGAGGAAGTGGAGGAAGTGGAGGAAGTGGAAAAAGTTGACGAAGTGGAAGAAGGGGATGAAGTGAATGGAGTGGAGGAATTGGAGCAAAGGGACGATGTTGACGAAGTGGAGGAAGTGTAGGAAGTGGAGGAAGTGGACGAACTTAACGAAGTGGAGGAAGTGGACGAACTTGACGAAGTCGACGAAATGGACGAAGTGGACGAAGTTGATGAAGTGGAGGAAGTGGACGAAGTGGAGGAAGTAGACGAAGTAGAGGAAGTGGACGAAGTAGAGGAAGTGGAAGAACTTGACGAAGTGGACGAAGTGGATGAAGTGGAGGAAGTGAACGATGTTGAGGAAGTGTAGGAAGTGGACGAGATGGAGGAAGTGGACGAAGGGGAGGAAGTGGACGAAGTGGAGGAAGTGGACGAACTTGACGAAGTAGAGGAAGTGGACGAACTTGACGAAGTGGATGAAATGGACGAAGTGGTCGAAATTGACGAAGTGGACGATGTGGAGGAAGTGGAGAATGTGGACGAAGTAGACGAAGTTGACGAAGTGGACGAAGTTGACGAAGTGGAGGAAGTGGAGGAAGTGGAGGAAGTGGAGGAAGTGGAGGAAGTGGAGGAAGTGGGGGAAGTGGACGAAGTGGAGGAAGTGGAGGAAGTAGAGGAAGTGGACAAAGTGGACGAACTTGACGAAGTGGACGAAGTGGACGAAGAGGACGCATTGGACGAAGTTGACGACGTGGAGGAAGTGGACGAAGTGAATAAAGTGGAGGAAGTGGACGAAATCGACGATTTTGAGGAAGTGGAGGAAGTGGACGAAATGGAGGAAGTGGAGGAAGTGGAGGAAGTGGAGGAAGTGGAGGAAGAGGAAGAAGTAGATGAAGTAGACGAAGTGGAGGAAGTGGAGGAAGTGGACGAAGTTAACGAAGTGGTGGAAGTGGAGGAAGTGGACAAATTTGACGAAGTGGAAGAAGTACAAGAACTGGAAGAAGTGGAAGAAGTGGATGAAGTCGATGAAGTGAATGAAGTGGAGGAAGTGGAGGAAATACACGATGTTGAAGAAGTGGAGGAAGTGGACGAAATGGAGGAAGTGGAGGAAGTGGAGGAAGTGGAAGAAGTGGAGGAAGTTGACGAAGTGGACGAAGTTGATAAAGTTGACAAAGTGGAGGAAGTTGAGGAAGTGGAGAAAGTGGAAGAACTGGACGAAGTGGAAGAAGTTGACGAAGTGGACGAAGTGGACAATGTGGAGGATGTGGAGGAAGTGGACGAACTTGACGAAGTGGAGGAAATGGACGAAGTTGACGATGTTGACGAAGTGGAAGAAGTGCAGGAAGTGAATGAAGTGGAGGAAGTGGACGATGTTGAGAAAGTGGAGGAAGTGCACGAAGTTGACGAAGTGGAAGAAGTGGAAGAAGTTGAGGAAGAGGACGAAGTGGAGGAAGTGGTGGAAGTGGACGAACTGGAGGAAGTGGAGGAAGTGGACTAAGTGGACAAAGTGGAGGAAGTGGAGAAAGTGGAGCAAGGGAACGAACTTGACGAAGTGGACGAAATGGACAAAGTGGACGAAGTGGAGGAAGTGGACGAAGTGAAGGAAGTGGAGGAAGTGGACGAAGTTGACGAAGTGGAGGAAGTGAATGAAGTGGAAGAAGTGGAAGAAATGGACGATGTTGAGGAAGTGGAGGAAGTGGACGAAATGGAGGAAGTGGACGGAGTGGACGAACTTGATGAAGTGGACGAAAGGGACGAAGTGGACGAAATTGATGAAGTGGACGAAGTGGAGGAAGTGGAAGAACTGGACGAACTTGACGAAGTGGACGAAATGGACAAAGTGGACGAAGTTGTAGAAGTGGACGAAGTGGACAAACTGGTGGAAGTGGAGGAAGTGGAGGAAGTGCAGGAAGTGGAGGAGGTGGAGGAGGTGGAGGAAGTAGAGGAAGTGGACGACGTTGACGAACTTGATGAAGTGGACGAAGTGGACGTAGTGGACGTAGTGGACGAAGTTGACGAAGTTGACGATGTGGAAGAAGTGCAGCAAGTGGAGGAAGTGGAAGAAGTGGACGAAGTTGACAAAGTGGAGGAAGTGGATGAAGTGGAGGAAGTGGAGGAACTGGAGGAAGTAGACGAAGTGGACGAAGTGGACGAAGTGGAGGAAGTGGACAAAGTTGACGAAGTGAAAGAAGTGTAAAAGTGGATGAAGTGGATGAAGTGAATGAAGTGGAGGAAGTGGAGGAAGTGGACGAAATGGAGGAAGTGGAGGAAGTGGAGGAAGTGGACACAGTGGACGAAGTGGAGGAAGTGGATGAAGTGGAGGAAGTGGAGGAAGTGGAGGAAGTAGGCGAAGTGGACGAATTGGACCAAGTCGACGAAGTGAAGGAAATGGAGGAAGTGGACAAAGTTAACGAAGTGGAAGAAGTTGATGAAGTGAATGAAGTGGAGGAAGTGGAGGAAATCAACGATCTTGAGGAAGTGGACGAAATGGAGGAAGTGGAGGAAGGGGAGAAAGTGGAGGAAGTGGAGGAAGTGCACGAAGTGGAGGAAGTGAAGGAAGTTGACGAAGTGGAGGAAGTGGAGGAAGTAGTGGAAGTTGAAGAAGTGGAGGAAGTGGAGGAACTGGATGAAGTGGAGGAAGTTGACGAAGTGGAGGAAGTTGACGAAGTGGACGAAGTTGACGAAGTGGACGACGTTGACGGAGTGGACGAAGTGGAGGAAGTGGATGAAGTGGACGAAGTGGAAGAAGTGGACGAAGTGGAGGAAGTTGACGAAGTTGACGAAGTTGACGAAGTGGACGAAGTGGACGAAGTGGACGAAGTGGACGAAGTGGACGAAGTGGACGAAGTGGAGGTAGTGGACGAACTTGACTAAATGGACGAAATGGAGGAAGTGGATGAAGTTGACGAAATGGAGGAAGTGGACGAAGTTGACGAATTGGAAGAAGTGCAGGAAGTGAATGAAGTGGAGGAAGTGGACGATGTGGAGGAAGTGACGGAAGTTGACGAAGTTGACGAAGTGGAAGAAGTTGACGAAGTGGACGAATTGGACGAAGTGGACGAAGTGGAGGAAGTGGAGGAAGTGGAGGAAGTGGACGTACTTGACGAAGTGGACGAAATGGACGAAGTGGACGAAGTGGAAGAAGTTGACGAAGAGGACGAATTGGAGGAAGTGGTAGAAGTGGAGGAAGTGGAGGAAGGGGACGAACTTGACGAAGTGGACGAAATGGAGGAAGTGGAGGAAGTGGAGGAAGTGAATGAAGTGGAGGAAGTGGAGGAAGTGGAGGAAATGGACGATGTTGAGGAAGTGGTGGAACGGAATGAAATGGAGGAAGTGGACAAAATGGAGGAAGTGGACGAAGTTGACGAAGTGGAGGAAATGGACAAATTGGATGAAGTGGACGAAATGGACGAAGTGGACGAAATTGACGAAGTGGACGAAGTGGAGGAAGTGGAGAATGTGGACGAAGTGGACAAACTGGAGGAAGTGGAGGAAGTGGAGGAATTGGAGGAAGTAGAGGAAGTGGACGAACTTGACGAAGTGGAGGAAGTTGACGGAGTGGACGAAATGGACGTAGTGGACGAACTTGACGAAGTTGATGACGTGGAGGAAATGGAGGAAGTGGACGAAGTGGAAGAAGTGGACCAAGAGGACGAAGTGGACGAAGTTGACAAAGTGGAGGAAGTGGATGAAGTGGAGGAAATGGAGGAAGTGGAGGAAGTAGACGAAGTGGACCAAGTGGACGAAGTGGACGAAGTGGACCAAGTGGACGAAGTGGAGGAAGTGAAGGAAGTGGACAAAGTTGACGAAGTGGAAGAAGTGGAAGAAGTGGATGAAGTGGATGAAATGAATGAAGTGGAGGAAGTGGACGAAATGGTGGAAGTGGAGGAAGTGGAGGAAGTGGACGAAGTGGAGGACGTGGATGAAGTGGAGGAAGTGGAGGAAGTAGACGAAGTGGACTAAGTGGAACAAGTCGACGAAGTGGAGGAAGTGAAGGAAGTGGACAAAGTTGACGAAGTGGAAGAAGTGGAAGAAGTGGATGAAGTGGATGAAGTGGAGGAAGTGGAGGAAGTGAATGAAGTGGATGAAGTAGATGAAGTGAATGAAGTGAAGGTAGTGGAGGAAATCGACGATGTTGAGGAAGTGGCGGAAGTGGAGCAAGTGGAGGAAGTGGAGGAAGTTGACGAAGTGGAGGAAGTGAAGGAAGTAGAGGAAGTGGAAGAAGTGGAAGAAGTGGAGGAAGTGGAGGAACTAGACGAAGTGGAGGAAGTTGACGAAGTGGAGGAAGTGGAGGAAGTGGAGAAAGTGGATGAAGTTGACGAAGTGGAAGAAGTGCAGGAAGTAAGTGAAGTGGAGGAAGTGGAGGAAGTGGACGAAGGTGACGAAGTGGAGGAAGTGGACGAACTTGATGAAGTGGACGAAGTGGACGAAATTGACGAAGTGGACGAAGTGGAGGAAGTGGAGAATGTGGACGAAGTGGAGGAAGTGGAAGAAGTGGACGAACTTGACAAAATGGACGAAATGGTCGAAATGGACGAAGTGGAGGAAGTGGAGGAACTGGAGGAACTGGACGAAGTGGAGGAATTTGACGAAGTTGACGAAGTGGACGAAGTTGACGAAGTTGACGAAGTTGACGAAGTTCACGAAGTGGACGAAGTTCACGAAGTGGACGAAGTGGAGGAAGTTAATGGAGTGGACGAAGTGGAAGAAGTGGAGGAAGTGGAGGAAGTTGATGAAGTGGACGAAGTGGAGGAACTGGAGGAAGTGGACGAACTTGAGGAAGTGGACGAAATGGATGAATTGGACGAAGTTGACGAAATGGAGGAAGTGGACGAATTTGACGAAGTGGAAGAAGTGTAGGAAGTGAATGAAGTGGAGGAAGTGGACGATGTTGAGGAAGTGGAGGAAGTGTACGCAATTGACAAAGTGGACGAAGTGGAAGAAGTTGACGAAGTGGACGAATTGGACGAAGTGACGAAGTGGACGAAGTGGAGAAAGTGGAGGAAGTGGAGGAAGTGGACAATGTGGAGGAAATGAAGGAAATGGAGGAAGTGGAGGAAATGGAGGAAGTGGAGGAAGTGGAGGAAGGGGACGAACTTGACGAAGTGGACAAAGTTGACGAAGTGGAGGAACTGGACAAAGTTGACGAAGTGGAGGAAGTGAAGGAAGTGGAGGAAGTGGAGGAAATTGACGATGTTGAGGAAGTGGAGGAAGTGGACGAAATGACGGAAGTTGAGGAAGTGGACAAAATGGAGGAAGTGGACGAAGTTGACGAAGTGGAGGAAGTGGACGAACTTGATGAAGTGGATGAAAGGGACGAAGTGGACGAAATTGATGAAGTGGACGAAGTGGAGGAAGTCGAGAATGTGGACGAAGTGGAGGAAGTGGAAGAACTGGACGAACTTGACAAGGTGGGCGAAATGGATGAAATGGACGAAGTGGATAAACTGGAGGAAGTGGAGGAAGTGGAGGAAGTGGAGGAAGTGGAGGAAATGGAGGAAGTGGAGGAAGTGGAGGAAGTAGAGGAAGTGAACGAAGTTGACGAACTTGACGAAGTGGACGAAGTGGACGTGGAGGAAGTGGATGAAGTGGACGAAATGGAGGAAGTGGAGGAAGTGGAGGAAGTGGAAGAAGTTAAGGACTTGGACGAAGTGGACGAAGTGGAGGAAGTGGAAGAAGTTGACGAAGTGGAGGAAGTGGAGGAAATAAAGGAAGTGGAGGAAGTGGACGAAGTGGAGGAAGTGGAGGAACTGGACGAAGTGGAGGAAGTTGACGAAGTTGACGAAATGGAGGAAGTGGAGGAAGTGGATGAAGTGGACGAAGTGCAGGAAGTGGAAGAAGTGGAGGAAGTGGAGGAAGTTGACGAAGTGGACGAAGTGGAGGAAGTGAAGGAAGTGGAGGAAGTTGGCAAACTTGACGAAGTGGACGAAATGGACGAAGTGGACCAAGTTGACGAAATGGAGGAAGTGGACGAAGTTGACGAAGCGGAACAAGTGCAGGAAGTGAAGGAAGTGCAAGAAGTGGACGATGTTGAGGAAGTGGAGGAAGTGCACGAGGTTGACGAAGTGGACGAAGTGGAAAAAGTTGACGAAGTGGACGAAGTGGACGAATCGGACGAAGTGGACGAAGTGGATTAAGTGGACGAAGTGGACGAAGTGGACGAAGTGGACGAAGTGGAGGAACTGGACGAACTTCACGAAATGAAGGAAGTGGAGGAAGTGGACGAAGTGAATGAAGTGGAGGAAGTGGAGAAATGGATGATATTGAGGAAGTGGACGAAATGGAGGAACAGGAGGAAGTGGAGGAAGTGGACGAACTTGACGAAGTGGAGGAAGTGGACGAACTTGATGAAGTGGACGAAATGGACGAAGTGGACGAAATTGACGAAGTGGACGAAGTGGAGGAAGTGGAGAATGTGGACGAAGTGGAGGAAGTGGAAGAATTGGACGAACTTGACAAGGTGGACGAAATGGACGAAGTGGACAAAGTGGAAGAAGTGCACAAACTGGAGGAAGTGGAGGAAGTGGAGGAAGTGGAGGAAGTGGTGGAAGTAGAGGAAGTGACTGAAGTGGACGAACTTGACGAAGTGGACGAAGTGGACGTGGAGGAAGTGGACGAAATGGAGGAAGTGGAGGAAGTCGAGGAAGTGGAAGAAGTGGAGGACTTGGACGAAGTGGACGAAGTGGAGGAAGTTGACGAAGTGGAGGAAGTGGAGGAAGTTGATGAAGTGGAGGAAGTGGAAGAAGTGGACGAAGTGGAGGAAGTGGAGGAACTGGACGAAGTGGAGGAAGTTGACGAAGTTAACGAAGTGGACGAAGTTGACGAAGTTGAGGAAGTGGAGGAAGTGGAGGAAGTGGATGAAGTGGACGAAGTGGAGGAAGTGGAAGAAGTGGACAAAGTAGAGGAAGTGGAGGAAGTTGAGGAAGTTGAGGAAGTTGAGGAAGTGGACGAAGTGGAGGAGGTGGAGGAAGTTGAGGAAGTGGAGGAAGTGGAGGAAGTGGACGAAGTAGACGAAGTTGACGAACTGGACGAAGTGGAGAAAGTGGAGGAAGTGGACGATGTGGACGAAGTTGACGAACATGACGAAGCTGACAAAGCTGACGAAGTGGAGGAAGTGGAGAATGTGGACAAAGTGGAGGAAGTTGAACAACTGGACGAAGTGGAGGAAGTGGACGAAGTTGACGATGTGGCCGAAGTGGACGAAGTGATGGAAATGGAGGTAGTGGAGGAAGTGGACGAAGTTGGCGACGTGGACGAAGTGGAGGAAGTGGAGGAAGCGGAGGAACTGGAAGAAATGGACGAAGTGGACAAACTTGACGAACTGGACAAAGTTTAAGAAGAAGATGAAGAAGTGGACGAAGAGGACGAAGTAAAGGAAGTGGACGAAGTGGACGAAGTGGAGGAAGTGGACGAGGTAAACGAAGTTCACGAAGTGGACGAAGTTGACGAAATGGAGGAATTGCACGAGGAGGAGGAAGTGGAGGAGGAGGTGGACGAAATGGAGGGAAGGGACGAAGTGGACGAAGTTGATGAAGTTGGCGACGGGGACGAAGTGGAGGAAGTGGAGGAACTGGAGGAACTGGAGGAAGTGGACGAAATGGACGAAGTGGAGGAAGTGGACGAAGTCGACGAAGTGGAGGAAGTGGAGGAAGTGGAGGAAGTGGAGGAAGTGGACGAACCTGACGAAGTGGACCAAATGGACGAAGTGGACAAAGTTGACGAAGTTGACGAAGTGGACGAAGTGCACGATGTGGATGAAGTGGACAAAGTTGACGAAGTGGGAGAAGTGGATGAAGTGAATGAAGTGGAGGAAGTAGAGGAAATGGACGATGTTGGGGAAGTGGAGGAAATGGACCAAATGGAGGAAGTGGAGGAAGTGGAGGAACAGGAGGAAGTGGAAGAAGTGTACAAAGTGGACAAAGTGGAGGAAGTAGTGGAGGAAGTGGAGGAAGTGGACGAAATTGACGAAGTTGACGAAATGGACGAAGTGGACGAAGTTGACGAAGTGCAGGCAGTGGAGGAAGTTTACGAAGTGGAAGAAGTGGAGGAAGTGAATGAAGTGCAGGAAGTGGAGGAAATGGACGATGTTGAGGAAGTGGAGGAAGTGGACGAAATGGAGGAAGTGGACGAACTTGACAAAGTGGAGAAAGTGGAAGAAGTGGACGAACTTGATGAAGTGGACGAATTAGACGAAGTGGTCGAAGTAGGCAAAGTGGACGAAGTGCACGATGTGGATGAAGTGGACAAGGTTGACGAAGTGGAAGAAGTGGATGAAGTGAATGAACTGGCGGAAGTAGAGGAAATGGACGATGTTGAGGAAGTTGAGGAAATGGACCAAATGGAGGAACTGGAGGAAGTGGAGGAACAGGAGGAAGTCGAAGAAGTGTTCGAGGTGGACAAACTGCAGGAAGTAGAGGAAGTAGTGGAGGCAGTGGAGGAAGTGGAGGAAGTGGAAGAAGTGGATGAAGTGGAGGAAGTGGACGAAGTGGACGAAGTTGACGAAGTGGACGAAGTGGACGAAGTTGACGAAGTTGACGAAGTTGAAGAAGTGGACGAAATGGAGGAAGAGGAGGATGTGGAGGAAGTGGAAGAAGTGGACGAAGTGGAGGAAGTGGAGGAAGTTGAGGAAGTTAACGAAGTGGACGAAGTGGACGAAGTGGAGGAGGTGGAGGAAGTGGACGAAGTAAACGAAGTGGACGAAGTGGACGAAGTTGACGTAGTGGAGGAAGTGGACGAAGAGGAGGAAGTGAAGGAGGTGGACGAAATGGAGGCAGTGGACGAAGTTGGCGACGTGGACGAAGTTGACGTAGTGGAGGAAGTGGACGAAGAGGAGGAAGTGGAGGAGGTGGACGAAATGGAGGCAGTGGACGAAGTTGGCGACGTGGACGAAGTGGAGGAAATGGAGGAAGTGGAGGAAGTGGAAGAAATGGACGAAATGGACGAAATGGACGAAGTGGAGGAAGTGGACGAAGTGGACGAAGTTGACGAAGTGGACGAAGTGGTAGAAGTGGACGAAGTGGACAAAGTGGAGTAAGTGGAGGAAGTGGACGAACCTGACGAAGTGGACGAAATGGACGAAGATGACGAAGTTGACGAAGTGGACGAAGTGGACTAAGTGGACGAAGTGGAGGAAGTGGACAAAGTTGACGAAGTGGAAGAAGTGGATGAGGTGAATGAAGTGGAGGAACTAGAGCAAATGGACGATGTTGAGGAAATGGAGGAAGTGGAAGAAATGGAGTAAGTGGAGGAAGTGGAGGAGGTCGAAGAACTTGTCAAAGTGGGCGAAATGGTCGAAATGGATGAAGTGGAGGAAGTGGAGGAAGTAGACGAAATTGACGAAGTGGACGAATTTGACGAAGGGCAGAATGTGGACGAGGTGGAGAAAGTGAAAGAAGTGGAGGAAGTAGACGAAGTTGACGAAGTGGACGAAGTGGACGAAGTGGACGATGTTGACGAAGTGGAGGAAGTGGAGGAAGTGGGCGAAGTGGAGGAAGTGGGCTAAGTGGAGGAAGTGGAGGAAGTTGACGAAGTGGACGAAGTGGATGAAGTCGAGGAGGTGGAGGAACTGGAGGAAGTGGACGAATTGGACAAAGTGGAGGGAGTGGTGGAAGTGGAGGAAGTGGAGGAAGTGGACGAAACTGACGAAGTTGACGAAATGGACGAAGTTGACGAAGTGGACGGAGTGGAGGTAGTGGAGGAAGTGGACAAAGTTGACGAAGTGGAAGAAGTGAATGAAGTGGAGGAAGTGGAGGAAATGGACGATCTTGAGGAAGTGGACGAAATGGAGGAAGTGGAGGAAGTGGAGGAAGTGGACGAGGTGGAGGAAGTGGACGAACTTGACAAAGTGGAGGAAGTGGAAGAAGTGGACGAACTTGAAGAAGTGGACGAAGTTGACGAAGTGGAGGAAGAGGAGGAAGTGGACGAAGTGGACGAAGTGGAAGAAGTGGACAAAGTGGAGGAAGTGGAGGAAGTTGAGGAAGTTGAGGAAGTGGACGAAGTGGAGGAGGTGGAGGAAGTTGAGGAAGTGGAGGAAGTGGAGGAAGTGGAGGAAGTAGACGAAGTTGACGAACTGGACGAAGTGGACAAAGTGGAGGAAGTGGAGGAAGTTGACGAAGTGGAGGAAGTGGACGAAGTGGACAAAGTGAAGGAAGTTGATGAAGTGGAGGAAGTGGAGGATGTGGAGGAAGTGGAAGAAGTGGACGAAGTGGAGGAAGTGGAGGAAGTGGAGGAAGTTGAGGAAGTTAACGAAGTGGACGAAGTGGACGAAGTGGAGGAGGTGGAGGAAGTGGACGAAGTAAACGAAGTGGACGAAGTGGACGAAGTGGACGAAGTGGACGAAGTTGACGTAGTGGAGGAAGTGGACGAAGAGGAGGAAGTGAAGGAGGTGGACGAAATGGAGGCAGTGGACGAAGTTGGCGACGTGGACGAAGTTGACGTAGTGGAGGAAGTGGACGAAGAGGAGGAAGTGGAGGAGGTGGACGAAATGGAGGCAGTGGACGAAGTTGGCGACGTGGACGAAGTGGAGGAAATGGAGGAAGTGGAGGAAGTGGAAGAAATGGACGAAATGGACGAAATGGACGAAGTGGAGGAAGTGGACGAAGTGGACGAAGTTGACGAAGTGGACGAAGTGGTAGAAGTGGACGAAGTGGACAAAGTGGAGTAAGTGGAGGAAGTGGACGAACCTGACGAAGTGGACGAAATGGACGAAGATGACGAAGTTGACGAAGTGGACGAAGTGGACGAAGTGGACTAAGTGGACGAAGTGGAGGAAGTGGACAAAGTTGACGAAGTGGTAGAAGTGGATGAGGTGAATGAAGTGGAGGAACTAGAGCAAATGGACGATGTTGAGGAAATGGAGGAAGTGGAAGAATTGGAGTAAGTGGAGGAAGTGGAGGAGGTCGAAGAACTTGTCAAAGTGGGCGAAATGGTCGAAATGGATGAAGTGGAGGAAGTAGACGAAATTGACGAAGTGGACGAATTTGACGAAGGGCAGAATGTGGACGAGGTGGAGAAAGTGGAAGAAGTGGAGGAAGTAGACGAAGTTGACGAAGTGGACGAAGTGGACGAAGTGGACGATGTTGACGAAGTGGAGGAAGTGGAGGAAGTGGGCGAAGTGGAGGAAGTGGGCTAAGTGGAGGAAGTGGAGGAAGTAGACGAAGTTGACGAAGTGGACGAAGTGGACGAAGTGGACGATGTTGACGAAGTGGAGGAAGTGGAGGAAGTGGGCGAAGTGGAGGAAGTGGGCTAAGTGGAGGAAGTGGAGGAAGTTGACGAAGTGGACGAAGTGGACGAAGTGGAAGAAGTGGACAAAGTGGAGGAAGTGGAGGAAGTTGACGAAGTGGAGGAAGTGGACGAAGTGGACAAAGTGAAGGAAGTTGACGAAGTGGAGGAAGAGGAGGAAGTGGACGAAGTGGACGAAGTGGAAGAAGTGGACAAAGTGGAGGAAGTGGAGGAAGTTGAGGAAGTTGAGGAAGTGGACGAAGTGGAGGAGGTGGAGGAAGTTGAGGAAGTGGAGGAAGTGGAGGAAGTGGAGGAAGTAGACGAAGTTGACGAACTGGACGAAGTGGAGGAAGTGGACGAAGTGGACAAAGTGAAGGAAGTTGATGAAGTGGAGGAAGTGGAGGAAGTGGACGATGGGGACGAAGTTCGCGAACTTGACGAAGCTGGCAAAGTGGACGAAATGGACAAATTGGAGGAAGTTGAGGAAGTGGACGAACTTGACAAAGTGGACGAAATGGAGGAAGTGAACGGAGTTGACGAAGTTGACGAAGTCCACGAAGTGGACGAAGTGGAGGAGGTGGAAGAAGTGGACGAAGTGGACAATGGTTACAAAGTGGATGAAGTGGATCAAGTGAATGGAGTGGAGGAAGTGGAGGAAATTGATGATGTTGAGGAAGTGGAGGAAGTGGAGAAAGTTGACGAAGTGGAGGAAGTGGAAGAAGTGGACGAACTTGACGAAGTGGAGGAAGCTAACGAACTTGACGAAGTGGACGAAATGGTCGAAGTGGACGAAGTTTACGAGGTGGAGGAAATGGAGAATGTGGACAAAGTGGAGGAAGTTGAAGAACTGGACGAAGCGGAGGAAGTGGACGAAGTTGACGATGTGGCCGAAGTGGACGAAGTGATGGAAATGGAGGAAGTGGAGGCAGTGGAGGAAGTGGCCGAAGTGGAGGAAGTTGGCGACGGGGACGAAGTGGAGGAAGTGGAGGAAGTGGAAGAAATCGACGAAGTGGACGAACTTGACGAACTGGACAAAGTTTAAGAAGAAGATGAACAAGTGGACGAAGAGGAAGAAGTGGAGGAAGTGGACGAAGTGGAGGAAGTGGACGAGGTAAACGAAGTTCACGAAGTGGACGAAGTTCACGAAATGGAGGAAGTGCACGAAGAGGAGGAAGTGGAGGAGGAGGTGGACGAAATGGAGGCAAGGGACGAAGTGGACGAAGTTGATGAAGTTCGCGACGGGGACGAAGTGGAGGAACTGGAGGAAGTGGAGGAACTGGAGGAAGTGGACGAAATGGACGAAGTGGAGGAAGTTGACGAAGTTGACAAAGTGGAGGAAGTGCAGGAAATGGATGAAGTGGACGAAGTGGAGGAAGTGGAAGAAGTGGAGGAAGTGGAGGAAGTTGACGAAGTGTACGAAGTGGAGGAAGTGGAGGAAGTGGACAAGCTTGACGAAGTGGACGAAATGGACCAAGTTGACGAAATGGAGGAAGTGGATGAAGTTGACGAAGTGGAAGAAGTGCAGGAAGTGGACGATGTTGAGGAAGTGGAGGAAGTGCACGAAGTTGACGAAGTGGACGAACTGGAAGAAGTTGACGAAGTGGACGCAGTGAATGAAGTGGACAAAGTGGAGGAAGTGGAGGAAGTGGAGGAAGTGGACGAACTTGACGAAATGAAAGAAGTGGACGAAGTGGAGGAAGTGGACGAAGTGGAGGAAGTGTAGGAAGTGGACGAAGTGAATGAAGTGGAGGAAGTGGAGAAATGGATGATGTTGAGAAATTGGACGAAATGGAAGAACTGGAGGAAGTGGACGAAATTGTCGAAGTGGATGAAGTGGAGATTCACTTCATCCACTTCTTCCACTTCTCGAAGTGGAAGAAGTGGATGAAGTGGATGAAGTCAATGAAATGGAGGAAGTGGAGGAAATCGACGATGTTGAGGAAGTGGAGAAAGTGGACGAAATGGAGGAAGTGGACGAAGTGGACGAAGTGGAGGAAGTAGACGAAGTAGACCAAGTGGACGAAGTGGACCAAGTCGACGAAGTGGACGAAGTGGAGGAAGTGGACAAAGTTGACGAAGTAGAAGAAGTGGAAGAAGTGGATGAAGTGGATGAAGTGAATGAAGTGGTGGAAGTGGAGGAAATCGACGATGTTGAGGAAGTGGAGGAAGTTGACGAAATGGAGGAAATGGAGGAAGTGGAGCAAGTGGAAGAAGTGGAGGAATTGGACGAAGTGGATGAAGTGGAGGAAGTGGAGGAAGTTGACGAAGTGGAGGAAGTGGAGGAAGTAGAGGAAGTGGAAGAAGTGGACGAAGTGGAGGAAGTTGAGGAATTAGACGAAGTGGAGGAAGTTGACGAAGTTGACGAACTGGAGGAAGTGAAAGAAATGGAGGAAGTTTACGAAGTGGAGGAAGTGGACAAACTTGACGAAGTGGACGAAATGGACGAAGTTGACGAAATGGAGGAAGTGGATGAAGTTGACCAAGTGGAAGAAGTGGAGGAAGTGGACGATGTTGAGGAAGTGGAGGAAGTGCACGAAGTTGACGAAGTGGACGAAGTGGAAGAAGTTGACGAAGTGGACGAATTGGACGAAGTGACGAAGTGGACGAAATGGACAAAGTGGAGGAAGTGGAGGAAGTGTACGAACTTGACGAAATGAAGGAAGTGGACGAAGTGGAGGAAGTGGAGGAAGTGGAGGAAATGCAGGAAGTGGACGAAGTGGACGAAGTGGAGGAAGTGGACAAATGGATGATGTTGAGGAAGTGGACGAAATGGAAGAACTGGAGGAAGTGGACGAAGTGGACGAACTTGACGAAGTGGAGGAAGTGGACGAACTTGATGAAGTGGACGAAATGGACGAAGTGGACGAAATTGTTGAAGTGGACGAAGTGGAGGAAGTGGACGAAGTTGACGAAGTGGACGAAGTGGTGGACGTGGGGGAAGTGGACGAAGTGGAGGAAGTGGAGGAAGTGGAGGAAGTTGACGAAGTGGACGAAGTGGCCAAAGTGGAGGATGTGGAGGAAGTGGAGGAAGTGGAGGAAGTGGACGAACTTGACGAAGTGGACGAAATGGACGAAGTGGATGAAGTGGACGAAGTGGACGAAGTGGAGGAAGTGGACGAAGTTGACGAAGTGGAGGAAGTGGAGGAAGTGGAGCAAGTGGACAAAGTTGACGAAGTGGAGGAAGTTGATGAAGTTCGCGACGGGGAGGAAATGTACGATGTTGAGGAAGTGGAGGAAGTGGACGAACTTGACGAAGTGGAGGAAGTGGACAAACTTGATGAAGTGGACGAAATGGACGAAGTGGACGAAGTTGACAAAGTGGTAGAAGTGGAGGAAGTGGAGAGTGTGGACGAAGTGGACGAAGTGGAAGAACTGGACGAAGTGGAGGAAGTTGATGAAGTTGACGATGTGGACGAAGTGAACAAAGTGGAGGAAGTGGGGGAAGTGGAAGAAGTGGAGGAAGTTGACGAAGTGGAAGAAGTGGAGAAAGTGGAGGAGGTGGAGCAAGTGGAGGAAGTGGAGGAAGTGGCCGAAGTTGACGACGTTGACGAAGTGGGTGAAGTGGAGGAAGTGGACGAACTTGACGAAGTGGTCGAAATGGACGAAGCGGAAGAAGTTGACGAAGTGGACAAAGTTGACGAAGTGGAGGAAGTGAATGAAGTGGAGGATGTGGAGGAAATGGACGATATTTAGGAATTGGAAGAACTGGACGAAATGGAGGATATGGAGGAAGTGGACGAACTTGACGAAGTGGAAAAAGTGGAGGAAGTGGACAAACTTGATGAACTAAACGAAATAGACGAAGTGGACGAAGTTGACGAAGTGGACAAAGTAGAGGAAGCGGTGACGAAGTGGAAGAAGTGTCTGAAGTGAATGAATGAAGTCGAGGAAGTGGAGGAAGTGGACGATGTTGAGGAAGTGGACGAAGTGGACGAAGTTGACGAAGTGGACAAATCGAAAAAGTTGAGGAAGTGGAGGAAGTGGACGAAGGGGACGAGCTTGACGAATTTGACGAAGTTGAAAAAGAAGGTGAAGAAGTGGAGGAAGTGGAGGAAGTGGAGGAAGTGGAGGAAGTGGAGGAAGTGGACAAAGTAAACGAATTTGACGAAGTGGACGAAGTAAACGAAGTGGACGAAGTGGACGAAGTTGACGAAGTGGAGGAAGTCGAAGAACTGCACGAAGTGGACGAAGTGGACGTAGTTGATGAAGTGGGGGAAGTGGACAAAGTGGACAAAGTGGAGGAAGTCGACAAAGTGGAGGAAGTGGACGAACCTAACGAACTGGACGAAGTGGACGAAGTCGACGAAGTTGACGAAGTTGACGAAGTGGACGAAGTGCCAGAAGAGGACGAAGTGGACGAAGTGGATCAAGTGGATCAAGTGCAGGAAGTGGACGAAGTGGAGGAAGTAGAGGAAGTGGACGAAATGGACGAACTTTACGAAGTGGACGAACTTGACGAAGTGGATGAAGTGGAGGAAGTGGACGAAGTAGACGAAGTGAACCAAGTGGACGAAGTAGACGAAGTTGACGACGTGGATGAAGTCGAGGAAGTGGAGGAAGTAGACGAAGTTGAAGAAGTGGACGAACTGTACGAAGTGGACAAAGTGGAGGAAGTGTAGGAAGTGGATGAAGTTGACGAAGTGGAGGAAGTGGACAATGGGGACGAAGTTGACGAACTTGACGAAGCTGACGAAGTGGAGGAAGTGGACGAAGTAGACGAAGTGAACCAAGTGGACGAAGTAGACGAAGTTGACGACGTGGATGAAGTCGAGGAAGTGGAGGAAGTGGAGGAAGTGGAGGAAGTAGACGAAGTTGACGAAGTGGACGAAGTGGACAAAGTGGAGGAAGTGGATGAAGTGGACGACGTTGACGAAGTGGAGGAAGTGGACAATGGGGACGAAGTTCACGAACTTGACGAAGTTGACGAAGTGGACGAAGTGGACGAAGTGGACGAAGTGGACAAGGTGGACGAAGTGGACGAACCTAACGAACTGGACGAAATGGACGAAGTTGACGAAGTTGACGAAGTGGACGAAGTGCCAGAAGAGGACGAAGTGGAGCAAGTGGATGAAGTGCAGGAAGTGGACGAAGTGGAAGAAGTGGAGGAAGTAGAGGAAGTGGACGAAGTGGACGAACTTTACGAAGTGGACGAACTTGACGAAGTGGACGAAGTGGATGAAGTGGAGGAACTGGACGAAGTAAACGAAGTGAACCAAGTGGACGAAGTAGACGAAGTTGACGACGTGGATGGGCAGGAAGTAGACGAAGTTGACGAAGTGGACGAACTCTACGAAGTGGACAAAGTGGAGGAAGTGTTGGAAGTGGACGAAGTTGACGAAGTTGAGGGCAAAGGGACGAGTAAAATTAATGTTCAAAATTAATTTGCAAAGTGACGTCTTACTGTTCAATATTGCTTTCAAGATTTAATGGTAAAGGTTTTTTTTTTCACTTGCAGGGAGTTAAAGAGTTACAACCTCTTGGAAATATTCGTCTGAAGAGAATGGGGGCGATCAGGTTATCTCCCAGACCAGTTTACATTTGGAAGCATTATTAAGGCTTGCTGCATTGTGGGAAATATAGACTTAGGCAGACAACTGCATGGTCATGTCATTAAATCCGGGTATGATCATCACTTAATTGCACAAAACACTCTTATCTCAATGTATACAAAGAAAACAACATTGTGGAGTGTGTATAAAATGGTTGGAAATTAAGGATAGGACAATAGGAGTCATGAATGTTGGTCAATGCCTGGTTCACCGACAAGGAGATCCTTCCTTTTCAAGTATCAAATAATGGTAGCCTGCCCTCCCTTGTGTGAAAGGAATCGCCTTTTCAGATTCCCGATCCCATTAATTTTAAGTGCAAGTCTATGTGTGAGTGTGTGTTATATATACGTGCCTTCTCATGATACTAATATTTTATTTTAAACATTTTATTTCAGGATCTTGTCAATTATATTGCCTTCTCAGTTAAAAATTACTAAATATGGAGGAAGAAGATGAAGAATAGGACGAAGAGGACGAAGTGGACGAAGTGGAGACAGTGGACGAAGCTGAGGAAGTGGAGCAAGTGTATGAAGTGGACAAAGTGGAGGAAGTGGAGGAAGGGGACGAACATGACGAAGTGGACGAAATGGACGAAGTTGGCGAAATTGACGAAGTGGACAAAGTGGAGTAAGTGGAGGAAGTGGACGAACCTGACGAAGTGGACGAAATGGACGAAGATGACGAAGTTGACGAAGTGGACGAAGTGGACGAAGTGGACTAAGTGGACGAAGTGGACGAAGTGGACAAAGTTGACGAAGTGGAAGAAGTGGATGAGGTGAATGAAGTGGAGGAACTAGAGCAAATGGACGATGTTGAGGAAATGGAGGAAGTGGAAGAAATGGAGTAAGTGGAGGAAGTGGAGGAGGTCGAAGAACTTGTCAAAGTGGGCGAAATGGTCGAAATGGATGAAGTGGAGGAAGTGGAGGAAGTAGACGAAATTGACGAAGTGGACGAATTTGACGAAGGGCAGAATGTGGATGAGGTGGAGAAAGTGGAAGAAGTGGAGGAAGTAGACGAAGTTGACGAAGTGGACGAAGTGGACGATGTTGACGAAGTGGAGGAAGTGGAGGAAGTGGGCGAAGTGGAGGAAGTGGGCTAAGTGGAGGAAGTGGAGGAAGTTGACGAAGTGGACGAAGTGGACGAAGTGGATGAAGTCGAGGAGGTGGAGGAACTGGAGGAAGTGGACGAATTGGACAAAGTGGAGGGAGTGGTGGAAGTGGAGGAAGTGGAGGAAGTGGACGAAACTGACGAAGTTGACGAAATGGACGAAGTTGACGAAGTGGACGGAGTGGAGGTAGTGGAGGAAGTGGACAAAGTTGACGAAGTGGAAGAAGTGAATGAAGTGGAGGAAGTGGAGGAAATGGACGATCTTGAGGAAGTGGACGAAATGGAGGAAGTGGAGGAAGTGGAGGAAGTGGACGAGGTGGAGGAAGTGGAGGAAGTGGACGAACTTGACAAAGTGGAGGAAGTGGAAGAAGTGGACGAACTTGAAGAAGTGGACGAAGTTGACGAAGTGGAGGAAGAGGAGGAAGTGGACGAAGTGGACGAAGTGGAAGAAGTGGACAAAGTGGAGGAAGTGGAGGAAGTTGAGGAAGTTGAGGAAGTGGACGAAGTGGAGGAGGTGGAGGAAGTTGAGGAAGTGGAGGAAGTGGAGGAAGTGGAGGAAGTAGACGAAGTTGACGAACTGGACGAAGTGGAGGAAGTGGACGAAGTGGACAAAGTGAAGGAAGTTGATGAAGTGGAGGAAGTGGAGGAAGTGGACGATGGGGACGAAGTTCGCGAACTTGACGAAGCTGACAAAGTGGACGAAATGGACAAATTGGAGGAAGTTGAGGAAGTGGACGAACTTGACAAAGTGGACGAAATGGAGGAAGTGAACGGAGTTGACGAAGTTGACGAAGTCCACGAAGTGGACGAAGTGGAGGAGGTGGAAGAAGTGGACGAAGTGGACAATGGTTACAAAGTGGATGAAGTGGATCAAGTGAATGGAGTGGAGGAAGTGGAGGAAATTGATGATGTTGAGGAAGTGGAGGAAGTGGAGAAAGTTGACGAAGTGGAGGAAGTGGAAGAAGTGGACGAACTTGACGAAGTGGAGGAAGCTAACGAACTTGACGAAGTGGACGAAATGGTCGAAGTGGACGAAGTTTACGAGGTGGAGGAAATGGAGAATGTGGACAAAGTGGAGGAAGTTGAAGAACTGGACGAAGCGGAGGAAGTGGACGAAGTTGACGATGTGGCCGAAGTGGACGAAGTGATGGAAATGGAGGAAGTGGAGGCAGTGGAGGAAGTGGCCGAAGTGGAGGAAGTTGGCGACGGGGACGAAGTGGAGGAAGTGGAAGAAATCGACGAAGTGGACGAACTTGACGAACTGGACAAAGTTTAAGAAGAAGATGAACAAGTGGACGAAGAGGAAGAAGTGGAGGAAGTGGACGAAGTGGAGGAAGTGGACGAGGTAAACGAAGTTCACGAAGTGGACGAAGTTCACGAAATGGAGGAAGTGCACGAAGAGGAGGAAGTGGAGGAGGAGGTGGACGAAATGGAGGCAAGGGACGAAGTGGACGAAGTTGATGAAGTTCGCGACGGGGACGAAGTGGAGGAACTGGAGGAAGTGGAGGAACTGGAGGAAGTGGACGAAATGGACGAAGTGGAGGAAGTTGACGAAGTTGACAAAGTGGAGGAAGTGCAGGAAATGGATGAAGTGGACGAAGTGGAGGAAGTGGAAGAAGTGGAGGAAGTGGAGGAAGTTGACGAAGTGGAGGAAGTGGAGGAAGTGGAGGAAGTGGACAAGCTTGACGAAGTGGACGAAATGGACCAAGTTGACGAAATGGAGGAAGTGGATGAAGTTGACGAAGTGGAAGAAGTGCAGGAAGTGGACGATGTTGAGGAAGTGGAGGAAGTGCACGAAGTTGACGAAGTGGACGAACTGGAAGAAGTTGACGAAGTGGACGCAGTGAATGAAGTGGACAAAGTGGAGGAAGTGGAGGAAGTGGACGAACTTGCGAAATGAAAGAAGTGGACGAAGTGGAGGAAGTGGACGAAGTGGAGGAAGTGTAGGAAGTGGACGAAGTGAATGAAGTGGAGGAAGTGGAGAAATGGATGATGTTGAGAAATTGGACGAAATGGAAGAACTGGAGGAAGTGGACGAAATTGTCGAAGTGGACGAAGTGGAGATTCACTTCATCCACTTCTTCCACTTCTCGAAGTGGAAGAAGTGGATGAAGTGGATGAAGTCAATGAAATGGAGGAAGTGGAGGAAATCGACGATGTTGAGGAAGTGGAGAAAGTGGACGAAATGGAGGAAGTGGACGAAGTGGACGAAGTGGAGGAAGTAGACGAAGTAGACCAAGTAGACGAAGTGGACCAAGTCGACGAAGTGGACAAAGTTGACGAAGTAGAAGAAGTGGAAGAAGTGGATGAAGTGGATGAAGTGAATGAAGTGGTGGAAGTGGAGGAAATCGACGATGTTGAGGAAGTGGAGGAAGTTGACGAAATGGAGGAAATGGAGGAAGTGGAGCAAGTGGAAGAAGTGGAGGAATTGGACGAAGTGGATGAAGTGGAGGAAGTGGAGGAAGTTGACGAAGTGGAGGAAGTGGAGGAAGTAGAGGAAGTGGAAGAAGTGGACGAAGTGGAGGAAGTTGAGGAATTAGACGAAGTGGAGGAAGTTGACGAAGTTGACGAACTGGAGGAAGTGGAAGAAATGGAGGAAGTTTACGAAGTGGAGGAAGTGGACAAACTTGACGAAGTGGACGAAATGGACGAAGTTGACGAAATGGAGGAAGTGGATGAAGTTGACCAAGTGGAAGAAGTGGAGGAAGTGGACGATGTTGAGGAAGTGGAGGAAGTGCACGAAGTTGACGAAGTGGACGAAGTGGAAGAAGTTGACGAAGTGGACGAATTGGACGAAGTGACGAAGTGGACGAAATGGACAAAGTGGAGGAAGTGGAGGAAGTGTACGAAGTTGACGAAATGAAGGAAGTGGACGAAGTGGAGGAAGTGGAGGAAGTGGAGGAAATGCAGGAAGTGGACGAAGTGGACGAAGTGGAGGAAGTGGAGAAATGGATGATGTTGAGGAAGTGGACGAAATGGAAGAACTGGAGGAAGTGGACGAAGTGGACGAACTTGACGAAGTGGAGGAAGTGGACGAACTTGATGAAGTGGACGAAATGGACGAAGTGGACGAAATTGTTGAAGTGGACGAAGTGGAGGAAGTGGACGAAGTTGACGAAGTGGACGAAGTGGTGGACGTGGGGGAAGTGGACGAAGTGGAGGAAGTGGAGGAAGTGGAGGAAGTTGACGAAGTGGACGAAGTGGCCAAAGTGGAGGATGTGGAGGAAGTGGAGGAAGTGGAGGAAGTGGACGAACTTGACGAAGTGGACGAAGTGGACGAAATGGACGAAGTGGACGAAGTGGACGAAGTGGACGAAGTGGACGAAGTGGAGGAAGTGGACGAAGTTGACGAAGTGGAGGAAGTGGACGAAGTGGAGCAAGTGGACAAAGTTGACGAAGTGGAGGAAGTGAATGAAGTGGAGGAAGTGGAGGAAATGTACGATGTTGAGGAAGTGGAGGAAGTGGACGAACTTGACGAAGTGGAGGAAGTGGACAAACTTGATGAAGTGGACGAAATGGACGAAGTGGACGAAGTTGACAAAGTGGTAGAAGTGGAGGAAGTGGAGAGTGTGGACGAAGTGGACGAAGTGGAAGAACTGGACGAAGTGGAGGAAGTTGATGAAGTTGACGATGTGGACGAAGTGAACAAAGTGGAGGAAGTGGGGGAAGTGGAAGAAGTGGAGGAAGTTGACGAAGTGGAAGAAGTGGAGAAAGTGGAGGAGGTGGAGCAAGTGGAGGAAGTGGAGGAAGTGGCCGAAGTTGACGACGTTGACGAAGTGGAGGAAGTGGAGGAAGTGGACGAACTTGACGAAGTGGTCGAAATGGACGAAGCGGAAGAAGTTGACGAAGTGGACAAAGTTGACGAAGTGGAGGAAGTGAATGAAGTGGAGGATGTGGAGGAAATGGACGATATTTAGGAATTGGAAGAACTGGACGAAATGGAGGATATGGAGGAAGTGGACGAACTTGACGAAGTGGAAAAAGTGGAGGAAGTGGACAAACTTGATGAACTAAACGAAATAGACGAAGTGGACGAAGTTGACGAAGTGGACAAAGTAGAGGAAGCGGTGACGAAGTGGAAGAAGTGTCTGAAGTGAATGAATGAAGTCGAGGAAGTGGAGGAAGTGGACGATGTTGAGGAAGTGGACGAAGTGGACGAAGTTGACGAAGTGGACAAATCGAAAAAGTTGAGGAAGTGGAGGAAGTGGACGAAGGGGACGAGCTTGACGAATTTGACGAAGTTGAAAAAGAAGGTGAAGAAGTGGAGGAAGTGGAGGAAGTGGAGGAAGTGGAGGAAGTGGAGGAAGTGGACAAAGTAAACGAATTTGACGAAGTGGACGAAGTAAACGAAGTGGACGAAGTGGACGAAGTTGACGAAGTGGAGGAAGTCGAAGAACTGCACGAAGTGGACGAAGTGGACGTAGTTGATGAAGTGGGGGAAGTGGACAAAGTGGACAAAGTGGAGGAAGTCGACAAAGTGGAGGAAGTGGACGAACCTAACGAACTGGACGAAGTGGACGAAGTCGACGAAGTTGACGAAGTTGACGAAGTGGACGAAGTGCCAGAAGAGGACGAAGTGGACGAAGTGGATCAAGTGGATCAAGTGCAGGAAGTGGACGAAGTGGAGGAAGTAGAGGAAGTGGACGAAATGGACGAACTTTACGAAGTGGACGAACTTGACGAAGTGGATGAAGTGGAGGAAGTGGACGAAGTAGACGAAGTGAACCAAGTGGACGAAGTAGACGAAGTTGACGACGTGGATGAAGTCGAGGAAGTGGAGGAAGTAGACGAAGTTGAAGAAGTGGACGAACTGTACGAAGTGGACAAAGTGGAGGAAGTGTAGGAAGTGGATGAAGTTGACGAAGTGGAGGAAGTGGACAATGGGGACGAAGTTGACGAACTTGACGAAGCTGACGAAGTGGAGGAAGTGGACGAAGTAGACGAAGTGAACCAAGTGGACGAAGTAGACGAAGTTGACGACGTGGATGAAGTCGAGGAAGTGGAGGAAGTGGAGGAAGTGGAGGAAGTAGACGAAGTTGACGAAGTGGACGAAGTGGACAAAGTGGAGGAAGTGGATGAAGTGGACGACGTTGACGAAGTGGAGGAAGTGGACAATGGGGACGAAGTTCACGAACTTGACGAAGTTGACGAAGTGGACGAAGTGGACGAAGTGGACGAAGTGGACAAGGTGGACGAAGTGGACGAACCTAACGAACTGGACGAAATGGACGAAGTTGACGAAGTTGACGAAGTGGACGAAGTGCCAGAAGAGGACGAAGTGGAGCAAGTGGATGAAGTGCAGGAAGTGGACGAAGTGGAAGAAGTGGAGGAAGTAGAGGAAGTGGACGAAGTGGACGAACTTTACGAAGTGGACGAACTTGACGAAGTGGACGAAGTGGATGAAGTGGAGGAACTGGACGAAGTAAACGAAGTGAACCAAGTGGACGAAGTAGACGAAGTTGACGACGTGGATGGGCAGGAAGTAGACGAAGTTGACGAAGTGGACGAACTCTACGAAGTGGACAAAGTGGAGGAAGTGTTGGAAGTGGACGAAGTTGACGAAGTGGAGGGCAAAGGGACGAGTAAAATTAATGTTCAAAATTAATTTGCAAAGTGACGTCTTACTGTTCAATATTGCTTTCAAGATTTAATGGTAAAGGTTTTTTTTTTCACTTGCAGGGAGTTAAAGAGTTACAACCTCTTGGAAATATTCGTCTGAAGAGAATGGGGGCGATCAGGTTATCTCCCAGACCAGTTTACATTTGGAAGCATTATTAAGGCTTGCTGCATTGTGGGAAATATAGACTTAGGCAGACAACTGCATGGTCATGTCATTAAATCCGGGTATGATCATCACTTAATTGCACAAAACACTCTTATCTCAATGTATACAAAGAAAACAACATTGTGGAGTGTGTATAAAATGGTTGGAAATTAAGGATAGGACAATAGGAGTCATGAATGTTGGTCAATGCCTGGTTCACCGACAAGGAGATCCTTCCTTTTCAAGTATCAAATAATGGTAGCCTGCCCTCCCTTGTGTGAAAGGAATCGCCTTTTCAGATTCCCGATCCCATTAATTTTAAGTGCAAGTCTATGTGTGAGTGTGTGTTATATATACGTGCCTTCTCATGATACTAATATTTTATTTTACACATTTTATTTCAGGATCTTGTCAATTATATTGCCTTCTCAGTTAAAAATTACTAAATATGGAGGAAGAAGATGAAGAATAGGACGAAGAGGACGAAGTAGACGAAGTGGAGACAGTGGACGAAGCTGAGGAAGTGGAGCAAGTGTACGAAGTGGACAAAGTGGAGGAAGTGGAGGAAGGGGACGAACATGACGAAGTGGACGAAATGGACGAAGTTGGCGAAATTGACGAAGTGGACAAAGTGGAGGAAGTGGAGCAAGTGGACAAAGTTGGCGAAGTGGAGGAAGTGGACGATGTTGAGGAAGTGGACGAAGTTGACGAAGTGAAGAAGTTGACGAATTGGACGAAGTGGAGAAAGTGGACAAAGGGGACGAACTGGACGAAGTTGACGAAGAGGACGAAGGGGACAAACTCGACGAAGTTGACGAATTGGACGAAGTGGAAGAAGAAGATGAAGAAAAGGACGAAGAGGACGAAGATGACGAAGTGGACGAAGTGGAGACAGTGGACGAAGCTCAGGAAGTGGAAGAAATGGACGAAGTTCAGGAAGTGGAGGTAGTGGACGAACTTGAAGAAGTGGAGGAAGTGGAGAATGTGGAGAAAGTGGACGAAGTGGAAGAACTGGACGAAGTGGAGGAAGTGGAGGAAGTTGACGAAGTGGAGGAAATAGAGGAAGTGGACGAAGTGGACGAAGTGGAGGAAGTGGACGAAGAGGACGAAGTTGACGACGTGGACGAAGTGGACGAAGTGGGCGAAGTGGACGAAGTGGAGGAAATGGAAGAAGTAGACGAACGGGATGAAGTGGAGGAAGTGGACGAAATGGACGAAGTTGGCGAAATTGACGAAGTGGACAAAGTGGAGGAAGTGGAGCAAGTGGACAAAGTTGGCGAAGTGGACGAAGTGGACGATGTTGAGGAAGTGGAGGAAGTGGACGAAGTTGACGAAGTGAAGAAGTTGACGAATTGGACGAAGTGGAGGAAGTGGACAAAGGGGACGAACTGGACGAAGTTGACGAAGTGGACTGAAGGGGACAAACTCGACGAAGTTGACGAATTGGACGAAGTGGAAGAAGAAGATGAAGAAAAGGACGAAGAGGACGAAGATGACGAAGTGGACGAAGTGGAGACAGTGGACGAAGCTGAGGAAGTGGAAGAAATGGACGAAGTTCAGGAAGTGGAGGTAGTGGACGAACTTGAAGAAGTGGAGGAAGTGGAGAATGTGGAGGAAGTGGACGAAGTGGAAGAACTGGACGAAGTGGAGGAAGTGGACGAAGTTGACGAAGTGGAGGAAATAGAGGAAGTGGAGGAAGTGGACGAAGTGGAGGAAGTGGACGAAGAGGACGAAGTGGACGAAGTTGACGACGTGGACAAAGTGGACGAAGTGGGCGAAGTGGACGAAGTGGAGGAAATGGAAGAAGTAGACGAAGGGGATGAAGTGGAGGAAGTGGACGAAGTGGACAAAGTGGGGGAAGTGGAGGAAGGAGACGAACATGAGGAAGTGGACGAAATGGATGAAGTGGACGAAGTGGAGCAAGTGGACAAAGTTGACAAAGTGGAGGAAGTGGACGACGATGTTGAGGAAGTGGAGGAAGTGGACGAAGTGGAAGAACTTGACGAAGTGGAGGAAGTGGATGAAGGGGACGAACTTCACGAAGTTGATGAAGTGGACGAAGGGGATGAACTCGATGAAGTTGACGAATCGGACGAAATGGAAGAAGAAGATGAAGAAAAGGACGAAGAGGACGAAGTGGATGAAGTGGAGACAGTGGACGAAGCTGAGGAAGTGGAAGAAGTGGACGAAGTAAACGAAGTTGACGAAGTGGACGAAGTGGACGAAGTTCAGGAAGTGGAGGAAGTGGAGGAAATGGAGGAAGTTGACGAAGTGGAGGAAGTGGAGGAAGTGGAAGAAGTGAACGAATTTGACGAAGTGAACGAAGTGGAAGAAGTGGAGGAAGTGGAGGAAGTGGAGGAAGTGGAAGAAGTGGAAGAAGTGGAAGAAGTGGAGGAAGTGGAGGAAGTGGAGGAAGTGGAGGAAGTGGAGGAAGTGGACGAACCTGACGAAGTGGACGAAATGAACGAAGTGGACGAAGTGGAGGAGGTGGACAAAGTTGACAAAGTGGAAGAAGTGGAGGAAATGTACGATGTTGAGGAAGTGGAGGAAGTAGACGAAATGGAGGAAGTGGTGGAAGTGGACGAACTTGAGGAAGTGGAGGAAGTGGACGAAGTTGACGAAGTGGAGGAAGTGGAGAATGTGGACGAAGTGGAGGAAGTGGAAGAACTGGACGTAGTGGAGGAAGTGGACGAAGTGGACGAAGTGGAGGAAGTGGACGAAGTTGACGAAGAGGACGAAGTGGACGAAGTGGACGAAGTGGACGAAGTGGAGGAAGTGGAGGAAGTGGAGGAAGTGGAGGAAGTGGAGGAAGTGGAGGAAGTGGAGGAAGTGGACAAAGTGGAGGAAGTGGAGGAAGTGGAGGAAGGGGACAAACTTGACGAAGTGGACGAAATGGACGAAGTGGACGAAGTTGGCGAAGTTGACGAAGTGGAGAAAGTTGACGAAGTGGAGGAAGTGGACGATGTTGAGGAAGTGGAGGAAGTGGTCGATGTTGAGGAAGTGGACGAAGTTGACGAAGTGGAAGAAGTTGACGAAGTGGAGAAAGTGGACGATGTTGAGGAAGTGGACGATGTTGACGAAGTGGAATAAGTTCACGAAGTGGAGGAAGTGGACTAAGTGGATGAAGGGGACGAAGTTGACGTAGTTGACCAAGTGGACGAAGGGGATGAACTCGACGAAGTTGACGAATCGGACGAAGTGGAAGATGAAGTTGAAGAAAAGGACGAAGAGGACGAAGTGGAGACAGTGGACGAAGCTGAGGAAGTGGAGGAAGTGGAGGAAGTGGAGGAAGTAGACGAAGTGAACGAAGTTGACGAAGTGGACGAAGTGGAGGAAGTGGAGGAAGTGGAGGAAGTGGAGGAAGTGCAGGAAATGGAGGAAGTGGACGAAGTGGAGGAAGTGGAGGAAGTGGAAGAAGTGGACGTAGTGGACGAAGTGGAGGAAGTGGAGGAAGTGGATGAAGTGGAAGAACTTGACGAAGTGTAGGAAGTGGACAAAGTTGACAAAGTGTAAGAAGTGGATGAAGTGAATTAAGTTCAGGAAATGGACGATGTTGAGGAAGTGGAGGAAGTAGACGAAATGGAGGAAGTGGACGAAGCGAAGGAAGTGGAGGAAGTGGACGAACTGGAGGAAGTGGACGAACTTGACGAAGTGGACGAAATGCACGAAGTGGACGAAGTGGCCGCAGTGGACGAACTGGACGCAGTGGACGAAGTTGACGAAGTGGAGGAAGTGGAGAATGTGGACGAAGTGGAGGAAGTGGAAGAACTTGACGAAGTGGAGGAAGTGGACGAAGTTGACAAAGTGGACGAAGTTGACAAAGTGGACGAAGTTGACGAAGTTTACGAAGTGGACGAAGTGGAGGAAGTGTCTGAAGTGGACGAAGTGGAGGAAGTGGAACAAGAGGACGAAGTGGAGGAAGTGGACGAAGTGGAGAAAGTGGAGGAAGTGGAGGAAGGGGACGATGATGAGTCAATATTTTGTTCACTTCACTTAGTTTATTATACTAGAATTAATCGGGGAATTGTGCTTAAATGTCTGGTATTTTCCCATTTTTCCTAATTGTGCTTAATTTGATCAGAGATTCTTATTTTAATTAATTTGAATGATTTGAGCTAATTATTTGCATTATTAATTGTAGGGAAAATTTCGGAAATACAATTTGGGACATTTAGAGGCTAAATAGTAATCTGAGGAGGTGTGGATTTAAATTATGGGAGTGCACATGGAGATGGGCTTGGTTGGAGAAGCTAAGAAGTGGTGCTGGAAGAAAAAGAGGCTCACGGCCTGCACCCAACAGAAGCACGAGCGTCCAACACTTCAGCGCACGTCCAGCAGCTTCAGCACACGCCCACGACGAGCGTCCAGCAGCTTCAGCACACGCCCACGACGAGCGTCCAGCAGATGGCACGCACGTCCTGATTTGGCTTCTCGCGGATAGCACGAGCGTCCAACACTTCAGCGCACGTCCAGCACGTCCGCACACATCCAGCACGAACGTCCAGCAGAGTGGAAGACAGCGCACGTCCAACACACTCCACAGCGCACGTCCGCACACATCCAGGCCGCACGTCCAATAGTTGCGGTCCAGCACACGCCCATTCTTTCACGCTCCCAGCTGATTCGCATCCAGCGCCTTCTTCCATTCAGCAACAGCGAAGCCACATGGGAAGTAGCGGTGCATCCAGTAGAGTCCAGGAGGCATCACGCGTGAAGGAGCTTCACGGTCCAGCAGAAGAAGCAAGCAAAGAGGTGCTCACGGCCCAGCAAGCAAGACTGAAGCAGCTTCATGCAGTACGGTGGTGAGGAGAATGAAGGTGCAGTGGTCCAGAAGCAAACAGGAGAGAGGAAGCCCACACACTCAGAGAAGGAAATTATTTGTTTATTTGGCAATGGGAATGTTTTTGTCTTCTTCCTTTTTAAAATGAAGCACGTAGAAAGTGGGGTGCAACCTTCCCTTAATTGGATAAAAGTGGAGAACCCCCTCATTCATTATTGGCACGGTCCAGTACGGAAGAAATACTTTAAAAAAAATTAATTAAGCATGGGCTGCAACGAAAAGGGGATAAAAGGGGGAGAGAGCCGTGGACTTAAAAAAAAGAGCAGTGCAGTCCGCAGTAGTGTAGGGTAGTGTAGGGCAAGGAGTGAGAGTAGGTCCAGCCGCCACGGAGGAGAGAATGGAGAATGGTTGAGTCTGTTCTTAATTGTCCTTCTCTGCATGATGAGAACCACTTTATGCTATCACATCCAAATGTTTATTCTCCATGCACTGAACATGAATCTGAGTCTGTTGTTGATATTGCTTTTGAATTTGAAATTGATTCATGTTCTGAGAGTATATCTGTTGTTCAGCCTGTTACACTGGGATTGGGTGTTATACCCCTGCATATCATTTCTTTGGAAACACATCGCACTAACCATGTTGCAGGAGGTACACATGAATTTGATAGACAAACACCCACAGTGGAAAATAAAGGTGCTAACACTGACAAAAGCTTCAAGATCAATAGGCACCAGCTGAACCTGCTCATCAACAATCTTTGCTTCTTAAATCCAGCTGTGGATGATATCTCCCTGCTAGATCAAATCTGGAGGATGAAGCAGTTCGTCCTCAAAACCTTCTTGCTGGATACTATGGTGGAAGACATCTCCCTGAAAGTCCAAAATTGGCAACTGCCACCATGACCAGGGGAGTTTTCTTTCTCTCTTCTCCCCCTTTTCCTACTTTTATTGCACTTGTCCATGATCTGTTGACTGTTATGATTTCTGATCTTATGCTTATGACACATTGAGGACACTGTGTAGTTTAAGTGTGGTCTATTGGGGGAGATTTTTAATTTTCTTCGTTAGTTTTTGATTTCGTGGTTAAATTTTTTTTTCTTTTCTAGGTAGTTTTTGTCGTGTCTTGTATACAGTTTGGCATGATTCTCTTCATTTCTGGACTTTGTTTAGGTTGTAGATGTATCTTTCACTTCATTGATACTCTGACCTGTTTGAAATCCTTGCTTTTCTCTGCTTGAGAAGATGATTATGATGTTTGAGAGGTTGATTTGATTGTGACATAAATTACCCTGTGTGAGATTTGAGCCACTTGATGTTCTTTCTTGTGTGTGATATGTCTCTTGATTGCTTGCACATATGCCTTGGCTTGACTCTTGTTGATAATTCTTGATTGATATGCATGTTTGGAATTGATAAAGGCAGTTTTGTTTTTGAGCCTCTCTAGCCAAATAAGCCTACCGTGTTCTAAACCTTTGATAACCCCTTTTGAGCCTATACTTTCCTCATTTCTTTGTTTTGAAGCTCATACACTACCCCTAAGTGAAAAACCATGATTACCTTAACCTTAGGGAATTTTGGAGCTTTGGAAGTGTTTTGGGAACAAGTGTGGTCTCCTTGGGGATTCTTATGAGTTGGCTAATTGGTTCCTCTTATTGTTTTGTTTTTGTAAATCTTGTCTTTTACAGTTTTGTTTTGAAAAGAGAGAAAAGAAAAGAGACAGGATGAAGAAAAAAAAAATATATATATAAAAAAAAAAAGTGAAAAAAAAAAAAAATTTGTGAATAATGAAGTCAAGAAGAGGATTGAATTAGAGGTCTGGGTGTGATTTTTCTGTGTTTACACTTGTTCCCCATTGCTCCTCTATTTCTTTTGGTTTGTAGCTTCTCATCCATATTTATCCTCCCTTGTCCTTGGCCCCATTTCACCCATAAAAGACCTTTTGATTTGAACATGCATATGTTTTGAGTGTTGATATTAGAGGTTTGCCAAGTCTGTTGTGTTTGCTTTCTTGAGTGCATTGAGTTGAAATTCTTTACCTTATACACTTGAGAGAAACACTGATAGTGCATCTGTGAGGTTTTGTTTCTTTTGATTCACCTCTTGAACTGATTGATCATTTTGCCATGTCTTGAATTGCTTGGATGATTTCATGAGTATATGCTTTCTTTGATTCATTCTGTGTTGGAATAGTCTACTTCTTTTCTCTGTCCAGATTTCTTGAGGATTGTGTAAATTCTGTTTGTTTCCTCGTGAGTCTTTGTTTTCTGTGTACGTTGAGTTTGTGTCGTACCCCTGATGCCCTTTGAACTATTCCTTGATCTGCGTCTTGATTTTGCCCAGGAGTGCAAAAGACTAAGTGTGGTCTATTTTGATGAGTCAATATTTTCTTGATTTCACTTAGTTTATTGTGCTAGAATTAATCAGGAAATTATGCTTAAATGTCCGGTTTTTTCCCATTTTTCCTAATTACGCTTATTTTGACTAGAAATTCTTATTTTAATTAATTTGAATTATCTATGACTAATTATTTGCATTTTTAATTATAGGAAAATTATTGGGGATTAAATTTTGTTGGGAAGTAATTAATTAGGAGCAACTCACGCCCACACGGAAGAGGGTCACGGCCCATGAGCAGCACAGGGGTGTATCAAGTAAAATTGCTTCACGGCTGCTGGCACAAGCAAAATGAAATGGTGTCACGGCCCATAAAAAAAACGGAGGCGCTGACTCATTTGGTGGAAGAGGTGCACTTGGTAATGAATCTTGAAGCACGGTCCAGCAGTTTCGGGGGTGCATCCGCACACGTCCAGCAGCAAACCACATAGAGTCTTCAAGCTTCCACGGTCCAAGGTGAAAAAGGAGAGCTCCAGCTGTGTTGAGGTGTCTCGACCGAGGGCTGGATAGTCTAGGGTCCAGCCGCCACTTGCCACTCACTTGGAGGAGGCTCTCGGTTTTGATTTTATTGCCTTTTGCTTGAACATTTTGGGATGATGGAAAAGAAGGAAGCAGAGAGGAGGCCAGCTACGCCAGCAAGAATGAAATGATGATTCTCAGTTTTTGCTTTGCTTGTGCACTGTTACAGATTTATTCACACTCATGCTAGTTTTGTTTTTTTTTGCACTGTTTACTAGTTTTTCTCCCGGCTTGTGATCCTGGGGGAGGGGGATGTTTACGAATTTTTCATGATGAATGAAAGAAAAGGTTTCATTTTTTTTTACTTTGCTGATTGCACATGGGCCTTTATTTTTATTTTCTTTAGTTCAAACATTTTAATTGGAAGCATTGAAGCTGGAAGTGACACGGATGGAAGTAAGCACACGGTGTATTGATTTTCTCGGATAAAGAGTGAAGTGGTAATGTGTTGGATGCAGCAGCAAAAGGAATGGTAGCAGTAGGTGTCACAGCGTGGGAGAAACACGCAGCCTTGGGATGGGAATCTGGAGCAGCACATGCTTTTAGCAAAGATTATTTTATTTTAATGGGAGAAGATAAGCATGTTCACGTGTGAGTTGGAAGCAACATCCTGGAAGATGAGGCACGGTCCTGCTGGAAGAAAAGAGAATGATCTTTGTTTTTATGAAATGAGAAGTACATTAGGTGGGAGAAGATGGGACGTTGGCAGCAATGTTTAATCATCTAAAATGAAGAAAAGGATGTGGTGTCACGGAGGCATTCTAGGATGCACACATTCCAATATTTTTTGTTATTAAAGCTTCAAGTGTTTCTTGCTGGAACGGAGAAGAAAAGAGAGGGCACGACTGGAAGCATTAAAGGGAGGAAGCATCACAGTAGCGAGGGCACGACTTCTAGAAGAAAAGAGAATTGTTTTTCCAATTGTGTGAGAATGAAAAAAAGTAGCAAAAATTGGTGGTGTGCACGGTGATGGCTGGAAGAGTGGTCCACGGGTATTGGATGCATTTCCTTTATTTTTTTTTAGCATGAATGGATAACTTAGGAGTAGCAAGGTACGGTGATAGCATCAATTTTAATTGCTTTAAATTCCTTTTGCAAAAATGAGTGGTTAATGGTAGAGAAGTTTATTTTCTTTTATTTCTTTTGCCTTAAAATATTTTATATTATATGTTGAAATGATTTTCTTCTTTTTGGTGGTGAATTGTGTTTGAATATTTATCTATTGTATTGTTTTCTTTAAAAGTTTTCATGCACTTTAATGCTTTCAGTTATATTCGGTCGTGTGTTATTTAATTTCTAGTTAATTTAATTTTACCGCAACCAAAAAAAAAATCACAAAACCCCCCACTATGTGTTTGATCTGAGACTAAACCACATTTGGTCCTTGAGAGACGACCTAGGAGTCACTTCCTAGTAACTATACTGCATTCTTTTATGCACAACTTTTGTGAGAGGTGCGACCCTCTCATCATTGAGCAAGTGGAGGAAGTGGACGAACTTGACGAAGTGGAGGAAGTGGAGGAAGTGGAAGAAGTGGACGAAGTGGAGGAAGTGGACGAAGTGGACAAAGTGGAGGAAGTGGAGGAAGGGGACGAACTTGACGAAGTGGACGAAATGGAAGAAGTGGACGAAGTTGGCGAAGTTGGCGAAGTGGACGAAGTGGAGGAAGTGGACAAAGTTGACGAAGTGGACGATGTTGAGCAAGTGGAGGAAGTGGACGAAGTTGACGAAGTGGACGAAGTGGAAGAAGTTGACGAAGTGGAGGAAGTAGACGAAGTGGATGAAGGGGACGAACTCGACGAAATTGACGAAGTGGACGAAGGGGACGAACTCGACGAAGTTGACGAATTGGACGATGTGGAAGAAGAAGATGAAGAAAAGGATGAAGAGGACGACATGGACGAAGTGGAGACAGTGGACAAAGCTGATGAAGTGGAGGTAGTGGACGAAGTTCAGGAAGTGGAGGTAGTGGAGGAAGTGGACGTGCTTGAAGAAGTGGAGGAAGTGGACGAACTTGATGAAGTGGGCGAAATGGACGAAGTGGACGAAGTTGACAAAGTGGAGGAAGTGGTGAATGTGGACGAAGTGGAGGACGTGGAAGAACTGGACGAAGTGGAGGAAGTGGACGAAGTTGACGAAGTTGATAAAGTCGACGAAGTGGAGGAAATAGAGGAAGTGGAGGAAGTGGACGAACTGGACGAAGTGGACGAAGAGGACAAAGTGGACAAAGAGGAGGAAGTGGACGAAGTTGACGACATGGACGAAGTGGATGAAGTGGACGAAGAAGTGGAATAAGTGGACGAAGTTGACGAAGTGGAGGAAGTGGAGGAAGTGGATAAAGTGGAGGAAGTGGAGGAAGTGGATGAAGGGGACGAACTTGACGAAGTGGACGAAATGGACGAGGTGGACGAAGTTGGCGAAGTGGACGAACTTGACGAAGTGGAGGAAGTGGAGGAAGTGGAGGAAGTGGAAGAAGTGGAGGAAGTGGACGAAGTTGACGAAGTGGACGAAGTGGACGAAGTGGACAAAGTGGAGGAAGTGGAGGAAGTGGACGAAGGGGACGAAGTTGACGAACTCGACGAAGTTGACGAATTGGACGAAGTGAAAGAAGAAGATGAAGAAAAGGACGAAGATGACTAAGTGGAGACAGTGGACGAAGCTGAGGAAGTGGACGAAGTTGACGAAGTGGAAGAAGTTGACGAAGTGGAGGAAGTGGACGAAGTGGATGAAGGGGACGAACTCAACGAAGTTGACTAAGTGGACGAAGGGGACGAACTCGACGAACTTGACGAACTTGAGGAAGTTGACGAAGTTGACGAAGTGGACGAAGTTGACGAAGTGGACGAAGTTGACGAAGTGGACGAAGTGGAGGAAGTGGATGAAGTGGACGATGTGGACAAAGTGGACGAAGTCGAGGAAGTTGACGAAGTTGACAAAGTGGGCGAAGTGGAGGAACTGGACGAAGTGGAGGAAGTGGAGGAAGTGGACGAAATGGACGAAGTGGACGAAGTTGACGAAATTGAGGAAGTGGACGAAGTTAACGAAGTGGAAGAAGTGCAGCAAGTGATTGAAGTGGAGGAAGTGGACAATGTTGAGGAAGTGGCGGAAGTGCACGAAGTTGACGTAGTGGACGAAGTGGAAGAAGTTGACGAAGTGGACGAATTGGACGAAGTGACGAAGTGGACGAAGTGGACGATGTTGAGGAAGTGGCAGAAGTGCACGAAGTTGACGTAGTGGACGAAGTGGAAGAAGTTGACGAAGTGGACGAATTGGACGAAGTGACGAAGTGGACAAAGTGGAAGAAGTGGACGAAGTGGACAAAATGGAGGAAGTGGACGAACTTGACGAAGTGGACGAAATGGACAAGTGGAGGAAGTTGACGAAATGGAGGAAGTCGACGAAGTGGACGAAGTGGACAATGTGGAGGATGTGGAGGAAGTGGACGAACTTGACGAAGTGGACGAAGTGACGAAGTGGACAAAGTGGAAGAAGTGGAGGAAGTGGACGAACTTGACGAAGTGGACGAAATGGACAAGTGGACGAAGTTGACGAAATGGAGGAAGTCGACGAAGTGAACGAAGTGGACAATGTGGAGGATGTGGAGGAAGTGGACGAACTTGACGAAGTGGACGAAATGGACGAAGTGGACGATGTTGACGAAGTGGAAGAAGTGTAGGAAGTGAATGAAGTGGAGGAAGTGGAGGAAGTGGACGATGTTGAGGAAGTGGAGGAAGTGCACGAAGTTGACGAAGTGGAAGAAGTGGAAGAAGTTGAGGAAGAGGACGAAGTGGACGAAGTGGAGGAAGTGGACGAAGTGGACTAAGTGGACTAAGTGGACAAAGTGGAGGAAGTGGAGGAAGTGGAGGAATGGAACGAACTTGACGAACTGGACGAAATGGACAAAGTGGACGAAGTTGACGAAGTGGAGGAAGTGGACGAAGTGAAGGAAGTGGAGGAAGTGGAGGAAGTTCTCGAAGTGGAGGAAGTGAATGAAGTGGAAGAAGTGGAGGAAATGGACGATGTTCAGGAAGTGGAGGAAGTGGATGAAATGGAGGAAGTGGACGAACTTGATGAAGTGGACGAAATGGACGAAGTGGACGAAATTGACGAAGTGGAGGAAGTGGAGGAAGTGGAGAATGTGGACGAAGTGGAGGAAGTGGAAGAACTGGACGAACTTGACGAAGAGGACGAAATGGACGAAATGGACGAAGTGGACGAAGTTGACGAAGTGGACGAAGTGGACAAACTGTTGGAAGTGGAGGAAGTGGAGGAAGTAGACGAAGTGGACGAAGTGGACCAAGTCGACGAATTGGAGGAAATGGAAGAAGTGGACAAAGTCGACGAAGTGAAAGAAGTGGATGAAGTGGATGAAGTGGATGAAGTGAATGAAGTGGAGGAAGTGGAGCAAATCAACGATGTTGAGGAAGTGGACGAAATGAAGGAAGTGGAGGAAGGGGAGCAAGTGGAGGAAGTGGACGAAGTGGAGGAAGTGGAGGAAGTTGACGAAGTGGAGGAAGTGGAGGAAGTACAGGAAGTGGAAGAAGTGGAGGAAGTGGAGGAACTAGACGAAGTGGAGGAAGTTGACGAAGTTGACGAAGTGGACGAAGTTGACAAAGTTGACGAAGTGGACGAAGTTGACGAAGTTGACGAAGTGGACGAAGTTGACGAAGTTGACGAAGTGGACGAAGTGGTGGAAGTGGATGAAGTGGACGATGTGGACGAAGTGGACGAAGTCAAGGAATTTGACGAAGTTGACGAAGTGGGCGAAGTGGAGGAAGTGGAGGAAGTGGAGGAAGTGGAGGAAGTGGACGAAATGGACGAAGTTGACGAAATTGAGGAAGTGGACGAAGTTGACGAAGTGGAAGAAGTGCAGCAAGTGAATGAAGTGGAGGAAGTGGACGATGTTGAGGAAGTGGCGGAAGTGCACGAAGTTGACGTAGTGGACGAAGTGGAAGAAGTTGACGAAGTGGACGAATTGGACGAAGTGACTAAGTGGACGAAGTGGACGAAGTGGATGATGTTGAGGAAGTGGCGGAAGTGCACGTAGTTGACGTAATGGACGAAGTGGAAGAAGTTGACGAAGTGGACGAATTGGACGAAGTGACGAAGTGGACGAAGTGGAAGAAGTGGACGAAGTGGACGAAGTGGACAAAGTGGACGAAGTGGACGAACTTGACGAAGTGGACGAAATGGACGAAGTGGACGAAGTTGACGAAATGGAGGAAGTCGACGATGTTGACGAAGTGGACAATGTGGAGGATGTGGAGGAAGTGGACGATTTTGACGAAGTGGACGAAATGGACGAAGTGGACGATATTGACGAAGTGGAAGAAGTGCAAGAAGTGAATGAAGTGGAGGAAGTGGAGGAAGTGGACGATGTTGAGGAAGTGGAGGAAGTGCACGAAGTTGACAAAGTGGACGAAGTGGAAGAAGTGGAAGAAGTTGAGGAAGAGGACGAAGTGGATGAAGTGGAGGAAGTGGACGAAGTGGACTAAGTGGACAAAGTGGAGGAAGTGGAGGAAGTGGAGGAAGGGAACGAACTTGACGAAGTGGACGAAATGGACAAAGTGGACGAAGTTGACGAAGTCAAGGAAGTGGACGAAGTGAAAGAAGTGGAGGAAGTGGAGGAAGTTCACGAAGTGGAGGAAGTGAATGAAGTGGAAGAAGTGGAGGAAATGGACGATGTTCAGGAAGTGGAGGAAGTGGATGAAATGGAGGAAGTGGACGAACTTGATGAAGTGGACGAAATGGACGAAATTGACGAAGTGGACCAAGTGGAGGAAGTGGATTATGTGGACGAAGTGGAGGAAGTGGAAGAACTGGACGAACTTGACGAAGAGGACGAAGTGGACGAAGTTGACGAAGTGGACGTAGTGGACAAACTGGTGGAAGTGGAGGAAGTGGAGGAAGTGGAGGAAGTAGACGAAGTGTACGAAGTGGACCAAGTCGACGAAGTGGAGGAAATGGAAGAAGTGGACAAAGTCGACGAAATGGAAGAAGTGGAAGAAGTGGATGAAGTGGATGAAGTGAATGAAGTGGAGCAAGTGGAGGAAATCAACGATGTTGAGGAAGTGGACGAAATGAAAGAAGTGGAGGAAGGGGAGCAAGTGGAGGAAGTGCAGGAAGTGGAGGAAGTGGACGAAGTGCAGGAAGTGGAGGAAGTTGACGAAGTGGAGGAAGTGGAGGAAGTAGAGGAAGTGGAAGAAGGGGAGGAAGTGGAGGAACTAGACGAAGTGGAGGAAGTTGACGAAGTGGACGAAGTTGACGAAGTTGACGAAGTGGACGAAGTTGACGAAGTTGATGAAGTGGACGACGTCGACGAAGTGGACGACGTTGACGAAGTGGACGAGGTGGAGGAAGTGGATGAAGTGGATGAAGTGGACGAAGTGGACGAAGTGGACGAAGTGGACGAAGTGGAAGAAGTGGACGAAGTGGAGGAAGTTGACGAAGTGGGCGAAGTGGAGGAAGTGGAGGAAATGGAGGAAGTGGAGGAAGTGGAGGAAGTGGACGAACTTGACGAAGTGGACGAAACGGACGAAATGGACGAAGTGGACGAAGTTGACGAAGTAGAAGAAGTGTAGGAAGTGAATGAAGTGGAGGAAGTGGAGGAAGTGGATGATGTTGAGGTAGTGGAGGAAGTGCACGAAGTTGACGAAGTGGAAGAAGTTGACGAAGAGGACAAGGTGGACGAAGTGGACAAAGTGGACAAAGTGGAGGGAGTGGAGGAAGTGGAGGAAGTGGAGGAAGGGGACGAACTTGACGAAGTGGACGAAATGGAGGAAGTGGAGGAAGTGGAGGAAGTGGACGATGTTGAGGAAGTGGAGGAAGTGGACGAAATGGAGGAAGTGGAGGAAGTGGACAAAATGGAGGAAGTGGACGAAGTTGACAAAGTGAAGGAAGTGGACGAACTGGATGAAGTGGACGAAGTGGACGAAATTGACGAATTGGACGAAGTGGAGGAAGTGGAGAATGTGGACGAAGTGGAGGAAGTGGAAGAACTGGACGAACTTGACAAAGTGGACAAAATGGACGAAATGGACGAAGTGGACGAAGTTGACGACGTGGAGGAAATGGAGGAAGTGGACGAAGTGGAAGAACTGGACCAAGTGGAGGAAGTGGACCAAGTGGAGGAAGTGGACAAAGTTGACGAAGTGGAAGAAGTGGAAGAAGTGGAAGAATTGGATGAAGTGGATGAAGTGAATCAAGTGGAGGAAGTGGACGAAATGGTGGAAGTGGAGGAAGGGGAGGAAGTGGACGATGTTGAGGAAGTGGAGGAAGTGGACGAAGTGGAGGAAGTGGACGAAGTGGACGAACTTGATGAAGTGGACGAAATGGACGAAGTGGACGAAATTGACGAAGTGGACGAAGTGGAGGATGTGGAGAAAGTAGACGAAGTGGACGAAGTGGACCAAGTGGAGGAAGTGGACCAAGTGGAGGAAGTGGACAAAGTTGATGAAGTGGAAGAAGTGGAAGAATTGGATAAAGTGGATGAAGTGAATCAAGTGGAGGAAGTGGACGAAATGGTGGAAGTGGAGGAAGGGGAGGAAGCGGACGATGTTGAGGAAGTGGACGAAATGGAGGAAGTGGATGAACTTGATGAAGTGGACGAAGTAGACGAAATTGACGAAGTGGACGAAGTGGAGGAAGTGGAGAATGTGGACGAAGTGGAGGAAGTGGAAGAACTGGACGAACTTGACATAGGGGACGAAATGGACAAAATGGACGAAGTTGACGAAGTTGACGAAGTGGCCGAAGTGGACAAACTGGTGCAAGCGGAGGAAGTGGGCGAAGTGGAGGAAGTGGACGAAGTAGACGAAGTGGACGAACTTGACGAAGTGGACGAAGTGACGGAGTGGACGAAGTTGACGAAGTTAACGACGCGGAGGAATGGAGGAAGTGGACGAAGTGGAAGAAGTGGAGGAAGTGGAGGAAGTGGAAGAAGTGGACGAAGTTGACGAAGTTGACAAATTGGACGAAGTGGACCAAGTGGACGAAGTGGAGGAAGTGGACCAAGTGGACCAAGTGGACGAAGTGGACAAAGTTGACGAAGTGGAAGAAGTGTAAGAAGTGAATGAAGTGGAGGAAGTGGAGGAAATCGACGATGTTGAGGAAGTGGAGGAAGTGGACAAAATGGAGGAAGTGGAGGAAGTGGAGGAAGTGGAGGAAGTGGAGGAAGTGGACGAAGTGGATGAAGTGGATGAAGTGGACGAAGTGGACGAAGTGGAGGAAGTAGACGAAGTGGACGAAGTGGACGAAGTGGAAGAAGTCGAGGGACTAGACGAAGTGGAGGAAGTTGACAAATTGGACGAAGTTGACGAAGTTGATGAAGTGGACGAAGTGGACGAAGTTGACGATGTGGACAACGTTGACGAAGTGGATGAAGTGGACGAAGTGGAGGAAGTGGATGAAGTGGACGAAGTGGTAGAAGTGGAGGAAGTGGAGGAAGCTGACGAAGTTGACGAAGTGGGCGAAGTAGACGAAGTGGATGAAGTGGAGGAAGTGGACGAAGTGGAGGAAGTGGAAAAACTTGACGAAGTGGACGAAATGGACGAAGTGGACGAAGTTCACGAAATTGAGGAAGTGGACAAAGTTGAGGAAGTGGAAGAAGTGCAGGAAGTGAATCAAGTGGAGGAAGTGGACGATGTTGAGGAAGTGGCGGAAGTGCACGAAGTTGTCGTTGTGGACGAAGTGGAAGAAGTTGACGAAGTGGACGAAGTGGACAAAGTGGAGGAAGGGGAGGAAGTGGACGAACTTGACGAAATGGACGAAATGGACGAAGTTGAAGAAATGGAGGAAGTGGACGAAGTTGACGAAGTAGAAGAAGTGCAAAAAGTGAAGAAGTGGAGGAAGTGAAGGAAGTGGACGATGTTGAGGAAGTGGAGGAAGTGCACGAAGTTGACGAAGTGGACGAAGTGGAAGAAATTGACGAAGAGGACGAAGTGGACGAAGTTGACAAAGTGGAGGAAGTGGAGGAAGTGGAGGAAGTGGAGGAAGGGGACGAACTTGACGAAGTGGACGAAATGGAGGAAGTGGAGGAGCTGGACGAAGTGGAGGAAGTGGACGAGGTGAATGAAGTGGAGGAAGTGGAAGAGGTGAATGAAGTGGACGAACTGGAGGAAATGGACGATGTTGAGGAAGTGGAGGAAGCGGACGAAATGGAGGAAGTGGAGGAAGTGGACGAAGTGGAGGAAATTGATGAAGTGGACGAAATGGACGAAGTGGACGAAATTGACGAAGTGGACGAAGTGGAGGATGTGGAGAAAGTAGACGAAGTGGACGAAGTGGACTAAGTGGAGGAAGTGGACCAAGTGGAGGAAGTGGACAAAGTTGATGAAGTGGAAGAAGTGGAAGAATTGGATGAAGTGGATGAAGTGAATCAAGTGGAGGAAGTGGACGAAATGGTGGAAGTGGAGGAAGGGGAGGAAGCGGACGATGTTGAGGAAGTGGAGGAAGTGGACGAAATGGAGGAAGTGGACGAACTTGATGAAGTGGACGAAATGGACGAAGTGGAGGAAGTGGAAGAACTGGACGAACTTGACATAGGGGACGAAATGGACAAAATGGACGAAGTGGACGAAGTTGACGAAGTTGACGAAGTGGCCGAAGTGGACAAACTGGTGCAAGCGGAGGAAGTGGGCGAAGTGGAGGAAGTGGACGAAGTGGACGAAGTGGACGAACTTGACGAAATGGACGAAGTGACGTAGTGGACGAAGTTGACGAAGTTAACGACGCGGAGGAATGGAGGAAGTGGAGGAAGTGGAAGAAGTGGAGGAAGTGGAGGAAGTGGAAGAAGTGGACGAAGTTGACGAAGTTGACGAAGTTGACAAAGTGGACGAAGTGGACCAAGTGGACGAAGTGGAGGAAGTGGACGAAGTGCACCAAGTGGACGAATAGGACAAAGTTGACGAAGTGGAAGAAGTGAATGAAGTGGAGGAAGTGGAGGAAATCGACGATGTTGAGGAAGTGGAGGAAGTGGACGAAATGGAGGAAGTGGAGGAAGTGGAGGATGTGGAGGAAGTGGACGAAGTGGAGGAAGTGGATGAAGTGGATGAAGTGGACGAAGTGGAGGAAGTGGAGGAAGTAGACGAAGTGGTCGAAGTGGAAGAAGTCGAGGAACTAGACGAAGTGGAGGAAGTTGACAAATTGGACGAAGTTGACGAAGTGGACGAAGTTGACGAAGTTGACGATGTGGACAACGTTGACGAAGTGGATGAAGTGGACGAAGTGGAGGAAGTGGATGAAGTGGACGAAGTGGAAGAAGTGGAGGAAGTGGAGGAAGTTGACGAAGTTGACGAAGTGGGCGAAGTAGACGAAGTGGACGAAGTGGAGGAAGTGGACGAAGTGGAGGAAGTGGAGGAAGTGGACAAACTTGACGAAGTGGACGAAATGGACGAAGTTGACGAAATTGAGGAAGTGGACGAAGTTGAGGAAGTGGAAGAAGTGCAGGAAGTGAATGAAGTGGAGGAAGTGGACGATGTTGAGGAAGTGGCGGAAGTGCACGAAGTTGTCGTTGTGGACGAAGTGGAAGAAGTTGACGAAGTGGACGAAGTGGACAAAGTGGAGGAAGTGGAGGAAGTGGACGAACTTGACGAAATGGACGAAATGGACGAAGTTGAAGAAATGGAGGAAGTGGACGAAGTTGACGAAGTAGAAGAAGTGCAAAAAGTGAAGAAGTGGAGGAAGTGAAGGAAGTGGACGATGTTGAGGAAGTGGAGGAAATGCACGAAGTTGACGAAGTGGACGAAGTGGAAGAAATTGACGAAGAGGACGAAGTGGATGAAGTTGACAAAGTGGAGGAAGTGGAGGAAGTGGAGGAAGTGGAGGAAGTGGAGGAAGTGGAGGAAGGGGACGAACTTGACGAAGTGGACGAAATGGAGGAAGTGGAGGAGCTGGACGAAGTGGAGGAAGTGGACGAGGTGCATGAAGTGGAGGAAGTGGAAGAGGTGAATGAAGTGGACGAACTAGAGGAAATGGACGATGTTGAGGAAGTGGAGGAAGCGGACGAAATGGAGGAAGTGGAGGAAGTGGACAAAATGGAGGAAGTGGACGAAGTTGACGAAGTGGAGGAAGTGGACGAACTGGATGAAGTGGACGTAATGGACGAAGTGGACGAAATTGACGAAGTGGACGAAGTGGATGAAATGGAGAATGTGGACAAAGTGGAGGAAGTGGAAGAACTGGACGAATTTGACAAAGTGGACGAAAATGGACGAAGTGGACGAAGTTGACGAAGTGGACGACGTGGACAAACTGGAGGAAGTGGAGGAAGTGGAGGAAGTGGAGGAAGTGGAAGAAGTGGAGGAAGTGGAGGAAGTGGAGGAAGTAGAGGAAGTGGATGAAGTGGACGAACTTGACGAAGTGGACGAAGTGGGCGAAGTGGACGAAGTGGAGGAAGTGGAGGAAGTGGATGAACTTGACGAAGTGGACGAAATGGACGATGTGGACGAAGTTGACGAAATTGAGGAAGTGGACGAAGTTGACGAAGTGGAAGAAGTGCAGGAAGTGAATGAAGTGGAGGAAGTGGACGATGTTGAGGAAGTTGCGGGAGTGCACGAAGTTGACGTAGTGGACGAAGTGGAAGAAGTTGACGAAGTGGACGAAGTGGACGAAGTGGACAAAGTGGATGAAGTGGAGGAAGTGGAAGAAGTGGACGAACTTGACGAAGTGGACGAAGTTGACGAAATGGAGGAAGTGGACGAAGTTTACGATGTAGAAGAAGTGCAGGAAGTGAATGAAGTGGAGGAAGTGAAGGAAGTGGACGATGTTGAGGAAGTGGAGGAAGTGCACGAAGTTGACGAAGTGGACGAAGTGGAAGAAGTTGACGAAGAAGACGAAGTGGACGAAGTGGACAAAGTGAAGGAAGTGAAGGAAGTGGAGGAAGTGGAGGAAGTGGAGGAAGGGGACGAACTTGACGAAGTGGACGAAATGGAGGAAGTGGAGGAAGTGGAGGAAGTGGAGGAAATGGAGGAAGTGGACGAAGTGGAGGAAGTGGAGGAAGTGAATGAAGTGGAGGAAGTGGAGGAAATGGACGATGTTGAGGAAGTTGAGGAAGTGGACGAAATGGAGGAAATGGAGGAAGTGGACAAAATGGAGGAAGTGGACGAAGTTGATGAAGTGCACGAAATGGACGAAGTGGATGAAATTGACGAAGTGGACGAAGTGAAGGAAGTGGAGAATGTGGACGAAGTGGAGGAAGTGGAAGAACTGGACGAACTGGACAAAGTGGGCGAAATGGACGAAATCGACGAAGTTGACGAAGTGGACGAAGTTGACGAAGTGGATGAAGTTGACGGAGTTGACGAAGTAGAGGAAGTTGAGGAAGTGGAAGAAGTGCAGGAAGTAGAGGAAGTGGACGAAGTGGACGAACTTGACGAAGTGGACGTAGTGGACGAAGTTGACGATGTGGAGGACATGAAGGAAGTGGAGGAGGTGGAAGAAGTGGACCAAGAGGACGAAGCTGACAAAGTGGAGGAAGTGGATGAAGTGGAGGAAGTGGAGGAAGTGGACAAAGTTGACGAAGTGGAAGAAGTGGATGAAGTGGATGAAGTGAATCAAGTGGATGAAGTTGACGAAGTGGATGAAATGGACGACATGGACAAAGTGGACGAAGTTGACGAAGTTGACGAAGTTGACGAAGTTGACGAAGTTGACGAAGTGGACGAAGTGGACAAACTGGTGGAAGTGGAGGAAGTGGGCGAAGTGGAGGAAGTGGAATAAGTGGACGAAGTGGAGGAAGTGGAGGAAGTAGAGGAAGTGGACGAAGCGGACGAACTTGACGAAGTGGACGTAGTGGACGAAGTTGACGAAGTTGACGTCGTGGAGGAAATAGAGGAAGTGGACGAAGTGGAAGAAGTGGAGGAAGTGGAGGAAGTGGAAGAAGTGTACGAAGTGGACGAAGTTGACAAAGTGGACGAAGTTGACCTAGTGGACGAAGTGGAGGAAGTGGACGAAGTGGAGGAAGTGGAGGAAGTGGACAAAGTGGAAGAAGTGTAAGAAGTGGATGAAGTGGAGGAAATGGAGGAAATCGACGATGTTGAGAAAGTGGAGGAAGTGGACGAAATGGAGGAAGTGGAGGAAGTGGACGAAATGGAGGAAGTGGAGGAAGTGGAGGAAGTGGAGGAAGTGGAGGAAGTAGACGAAGTGGACGAAGTGGAGGAAGTGGAGGAAGTGGAGGAAGTGGAGGAAGTGGAAGAACTTGACGAAGTGGACGAAGTGTAGGAAGTGGACAAAGTTGACAAAGTGTAAGAAGTGGATGAAGTGAATTAAGTTCAGGAAATGGACGATGTTGAGGAAGTGGAGGAAGTGGAGGAAGTGGACGTAGTGGACGAAGTTGACGTCGTGGAGGAAATAGAGGAAGTGGACGAAGTGGAAGAAGTGGAGGAAGTGGAGGAAGTGGAAGAAGTGTACAAAGTGGACGAAGTTGACAAAGTGGACGAAATGGACCAAGTGGACAAAGTGGAGGAAGTGGACGAAGTGGAGGAAGTGGAGGAAGTGGACAAAGTGGAAGAAGTGTAAGAAGTGGATGAAGTGGATGAAGTGGATGAAGTGGATGAAGTGGATGAAGTGGATGAAGTGGAGGAAATGGAGGAAATCGACGATGTTGAGAAAGTGGAGGAAGTGGACGAAATGGAGGAAGTGGAGGAAGTGGACGAAGTGGACAAAGTGGACGAAGTGGACGAAGTGGACGAAGTGGATGAAGAGGAGGAAGTGGAGGAACTAGACGAAGTAGACGAAGTGGACGAAGTGGACCAAGTAGACGAAGTGGACAAAGTGGACCAAGTAGACGAAGTGGAGGAAATGGAGGAAGTGGACAAAGTCGACGAAGTGGAAGAAGTTGATGAAGTGAATGAAGTGGAGGAAGTGGAGGAAATCAACGATGTTGAGGAAGTGGACGAAATGAGGGAAGTGGAGGAAGGGGAGCAAGTGGAGGAAGTGGAGGAAGTTGACGAAGTGAAGGAAGTGGAGGAAGTAGAGGAAGTGGAAGAAGTGGACGAAGTGGAGGAAGTGGAGGAATTGGACAAAGTGGAGGAAGTTGACGAAGTTGACGAAGTGGATGAAGTTGACGAAGTGGACGACGTTGACGAAGTGGACGACGTTGACGAAGTTGACGAAGTGGACGAAATGGAGGAAGTGGATGAACTGGACGAAGTGGAAGAAGTGGACGAAGTGGAGGAAGTTGACGAAGTTGATGAAGTGGGCGAAGTGGACGAAGCGGAGGAAGTGGAGGAAGTGGACGAACTTGACGAAGTGGACGAAATGGACGAAGTGGACGAAGTTGACGAAATTGAGGAAGTGGACGAAGTTGACGAAGTGGAAGAAGTGCAGGAAGTGAATGAAGTGGAGAAAGTGGACGATGTTGAGGAAGTTGCGGGAGTGCACGAAGTTGACGTAGTGGACGAAGTGGAAGAAGTTGACGAAGTTGACGAAGTGGACAAAGTGGATGAAGTGGAGGAAGTGGAAGAAGTGGACGAACTTGACGAAGTGGACGAACTTGACGAAATGGAGGAAGTGGACGAAGTTTACGATGTAGAAGAAGTACAGGAAGTGAATGAAGTGGAGGAAGTGAAGGAAGTGGACGATGTTGAGGAAGTGGAGGAAGTGCACGAAGTTGACGAAGTGGATGAAGTGGAAGAAGTTGACGAAGAGGACGAAGTGGACGAAGTGGACAAAGTGGAGGAAGTGAAGGAAGTGGAGGAAGTGGAGGAAGTGGAGGAAGGGGACGAACTTGACGAAGTGGATGAAATGGAGGAAGTGGAGGAAGTGGAGGAAGTGGAGGAAGTGGACGAAGTGGAGGAAGTGGAGGAAGTGGAGGAAGTGAATGAAGTGGAGGAAGTGGAGGAAATGGACGATGATGAGGAAGTTGAGGAAGTGGACGAAATGGAGGAAGTGGAGGAAGTGGACAGAATGGAGGAAGTGGAAGAAGTTGATCAAGTGCACGAAATGGACGAAGTGGACGAAATTGACGAAGTGGACAAAGTGAAGGAAGTGGAGAATGTGGACGAAGTGGAGGAAGTGTAGGGAGTGGACCAAGAGGACGAAGCTGACAAAGTGGAGGAAGTGGATGAAGTGGAGGAAGTGGAGGAAGTGGACAAAGTTGACGAAGTGGATGAAGTGGATGAAGTGAATCAAGTGGAGGAAGTGGACGAAATGGTGGAATTGGAGGAAGGGGAGGAAGAGGACGATGTTGAGGAAGTGGAGGAAGTGCACGAAATGGAGGAAGTGGACGAAGTGGACAAACTTGATGAAGTGGACGAGATGGACGAAGTGGACGAAATTGACGAAGTGGACGAAGTAGAGGAAGTGGAAGAACTGGACGAACTTGACGAAGTGGACGAAATGGACGACATGAACAACGTGGACGAAGTTGACGAAGTTGCCGAAGTGGACGAAGTGGACAAACTGGTGGAAGTGGAGGAAGTGGGCGAAGTGAAGGAAGTGGAAGAAGTGGAGGAAGTGGAGGAAGTGGAGGAAGTAGAGGAAGTGGAAGAAGCTGACGAACTTGACGAAGTGGACGTACTGGACGAAGTTGACGAAGTTGACGTCGTGGAGGAAATAGAGGAAGTGGACGAAGTCGAAGAAGTGGAGGAAGTGGAGTAAGTGGAAGAAGTGTACGAAGTGGACGGAGTTGACAAAGTGGACGAAGTTGACCAAGTGGACGAAGTGGAGGAAGTGGAGGAAGTGGACAAAGTGGAAGAAGTGTAAGAAGTGGATGAAGTGGATGAAGTGGAGGAAATGGAGGAAATCGACGATGTTGAGAAAGTGGAGGAAGTGGACGAAATGGAGGAAGTGGAGGAAGTGGAGGAAGTGGAGGAAGTAGACGAAGTGGACGAAGTGGAGGAAGTGGAGGAAGTGGAGGAACTGGAAGAACTTGACGAAGTGGACGAAGTGTAGGAAGTGGACAAAGTTGACAAAGTGTAAGAAGTGGATGAAGTGAATTAAGTTCAGGAAATGGACGATGTTGAGGAAGTGGAGGAAGTGCAGGAAGTGGACGTAGTGGACGAAGTTGACGTCGTGGAGGAAATAGAGGAAGTGGACGAAGTGGAAGAAGTGGAGGAAGTGGAGGAAGTGGAAGAAGTGTACGAAGTGGACGAAGTTGACAAAGTGGACGAAGTGGACCAAGTGGACAAAGTGGAGGAAGTGGAGGAAGTGGAGGAAGTGGAGGAAGTGGAGGAAGTGGCCAAAGTGGAAGAAGTGTAAGAAGTGGATGAAGTGGATGAAGTGGATGAAGTGGAGGAAATGGAGGAAATCGACGATGTTGAGAAAGTGGAGGAAGTGGACGTAATGGAGGAAGTGGACGAAGTGGACGAAGTGGACAAAGTGGACGAAGTAGAGGAAGTGGATGAAGAGGAGGAAGTGGAGGAAGTGGAGGAAGTAGACGAAGTGGACGAAGTGGACCAAGTACACGAAGTGGACGAAGTGGACCAAGTACACGAAGTGGAGGAAATGGAGGAAGTGGACAAAGTCGACGAAGTGCAAGAAGTTGATGAAGTGAATGAAGTGGAGGAAGTGGAGGAAATCAACGATGTTGAGGAAGTGGACGAAATGAAGGAATTGGAGGAAGGGGAGCAAGTGGAGGAAGTGGAGGAAGTAGAGGGAGTGGAAGAAGTGGAGGAAGTGGGGGAATTGGACAAAGTGGAGGAAGTTGACGAAGTTGACGAAGTGGATGAAGTTGACGAAGTGGACGACGTTGACGAAGTGGACGACGTTGACGAAGTTGACAAAGTGGACGAAGTGGAGGAAGTGGATGAACTGGACGAAGTGGAAGAAGTGGACGAAGTGGAGGAAGTTGACGAAGTGGGCGAAGTGGACGAAGTGGAGGAAGTGGAGGAAGTGGACGAACTTGACGAAGTGGACGAAATGGACGAAGTGGACGAAGTTGACGAAATTGAGGAAGTGGACGAAGTTGACGAAGTGGAAGAAGTGCAGGAAGTGAATGAAGTGGAGGAAGTGGACGATGTTGAGGAAGTTGCGGGAGTGCACGAAGTTGACGTAGTGGACGAAGTGGAAGAAGTTGACGAAGTGGACGAAGTGGACAAAGTGGATGAAGTGGAGGAAGTGGAAGAAGTGGACGAACTTGACGAAGTGGACGAAGTTGACGAAATGGAGGATGTGGACGAAGTTTACGATGTAGAAGATGTGCAGGAAGTGAATGAAGTGGAGGAAGTGAAGGAAGTGGACGATGTTGAGGAAGTGGAGGAAGTGCACGAAGTTGACGAAGTGGACGAAGTGGAAGAAGTTGACGAAGAGGACGAAGTGGACAAAGTGGACAAAGTGGAGGAAGTGAAGGAAGTGGAGGAAGTGGAGGAAGTGGAGGAAGGGGACGAACTTGACGAAGTGGACGAAATGGAGGAAGTGGAGGAAGTGGACGAAGTGGACGAAGTGGAGGAAGTGAATGAAGTGGAGGAAGTGGAGGAAATGGACGATGTTGAGGAAGTTGAGGAAGTGGACGAAATGGAGGAAGTGGAGGAAGTGGACAAAATGGAGGAAGTGGACGAAGTTAATGAAGTGCACGAAATGGACGAAGTGGACGAAATTGACGAAGTGGACGAAGTGAAGGAAGTGGAGAATGTGGACGAAGTGGAAGAAGTGGAAGAACTGGACAAAGTGGGCGAAATGGACGAAATCGACGAAGTTGACGAAGTGGACGAAGTTGATGAAGTGGACGAAGTTGACGGAGTTGACGAAGTACAGGAAGTTGAGGAAGTGGACGAAGTGGAAGAAGTGGAGGAAGTAGAGGAAGTGGACGAAGTGGACGAACTTGACGAAGTGGACGAAGTGGACGAAGTGGACGAAGTGGACGTAGTGGACCAAGTAGACGAAGTGGAGGAAATGGAGGAAGTGGACAAAGTCGACGAAGTGGAAGAAGTTGATGAAGTGGAAGAAGTGCAGGAAGTGAATGAAGTGGAGAAAGTGGACGATGTTGAGGAAGTTGCGGGAGTGCACGAAGTTGACGTAGTGGACGAAGTGGAAGAAGTTGACGAAGTTGACGAAGTGGACAAAGTGGATGAAGTGGAGGAAGTGGAAGAAGTGGACGAAGTTTACGATGTAGAAGAAGTGCAGGAAGTGAATGAAGTGGAGGAAGTGAAGGAAGTGGACGATGTTGAGGTAGTGGAGGAAGTGCACGAAGTTGACGAAGTGGACGAAGTGGAAGAAGTTGACGAAGAGGACGAAGTGGACGAAGTGGACAAAGTGGAGGAAGTGAAGGAAGTGGAGGAAGTGAAGGAAGGGGACGAACTTGACGAAGTGGACAAAATGGAGGAAGTGGAGGAAGTGGAGGAAGTGGAGGAAGTGGACGAAGTGGACGAAGTGGAGGAAGTGGACGAAGTGAATGAAGTGGAGGAAGTGGAGGAAATGGACGATGATGAGGAAGTTGAGGAAGTGGACGAAATGGAGGAAGTGGAGGAAGTGGACAAAATGGAGGAAGTGGACGAAGTTGATGAAGTGCACGAAATGGACGAAGTGGACGAAATTGACGAAGTGGACGAAGTGAAGGAAGTGGAGAATGTGGACGAAGTGGAGGAAGTGTAGGGAGTGGACCAAGAGGACGAAGCTGACAAACTGGAGGAAGTGGATGAAGTGGAGGAAGTGGAGGAAGTGGACAAAGTTGACGAAGTGGAAGAAGTGGATGAAGTGGAGGAAGTGGAGGAAGGGGACGAACTTGACGAAGTGGACGAAATGGAGGAAGTGGAGGAAGTGGAGGAAGTGAATGAAGTGGAGGAAATGGAGGAAATGGACGATGTTGAGGAAGTTGAGGAGGTGGACAAAATGGAGGAAGTGGACGGGGTTAATGAAGTGCACGAAATGGACGAAGTGGACGAAATTGACGAAGTGGACGAAGTGAAGGAAGTGGAGAATGTGGACGAAGTGGACGAAGTGGAAGAACTAGACGAACTGGACAAAGTGGGCGAAATGGACGAAATCGACGAAGTTGACGAAGTGGACGAAGTTGACGAAGTGGACGAAGTTGACAGAGTTGACGAAGTAGAGGAAGTTGAGGAAGTGGACGAAGTGGAAGAAGTGGAGGAAGTAGAGGAAGTGGACGAAGTTGACGAACTTGACGAAGTGGACGAAGTGGACGAAGTGGACGTAGTGGACGAAGTTGACGAAGTTGACGACGTGGAGGAAATGGAGGAAGTGGAGGAGGTGGAAGAAGTGGACCAAGAGGACGAAGCTGACAAAGTGGAAGAAGTGGATGAAGTGGAGGAAGTGGAGGAAGTGGATGAAGTGGAGGAAGTGGAGGAAGTGGATGAAGTGGATGAAGTGAATCAAGTGGAGGAAGTGGACGAAATGGTGGAATTGGAGGAAGGGGAGGAAGTGGACGATGTTGAGGAAGTGCACGAAATGGAGGAAGTAGACGAAGTGGACGAACTTGATGAAGTGGACGAGATGGACGAAGTGGACGAAATTGACGAAGTGGACAAAGTGGAGGAAGTGGAAGAACTGGACGAACTTGACGAAGTGGACGAAATGGACGACATGGACAAAGTGGACGAAGTTGACGAAGTTGATGAAGTGGACAAAGTGGACAAACTGGTGGAAGTGGAGGAAGTGGAATAAGTGGACGAAGTGGAGGAAGTGGAGGAAGAAGAGGAAGTGGGCGAAGCGGACGAACTTGACGAAGTGGACGAAGTGGACGTAGTGGACGAAGTTGACGAAGTTGACGTCGTGGAGGAAATAGAGGAAGTGGACCAAGTGGAAGAAGTGGAGGAAGTGGAGGAAGTGGAAGAAGTGTACGAAGTGGATGAAGTTGACAAAGTGGACGAAGTTGACCAAGTGGACGAAGTGGAGGAAGTGGAGGAAGTGGAGGAAGTGGACAAAGTGGAAGAAGTGTAAGAAGTGGATGAAGTGGAGGAAATGGAGGAAATCGACGATGTTGAGAAAGTGGAGGAAGTGGACGAAATGGAGGAAGTGGAGGAAGTGGAGGAAGTGGAGGAAGTAGACGAAGTGGAGGAAGTGGAGGAAGTGGAGGAAGTGGAAGAACTTGACGAAGTGGACGAAGTGTAGGAAGTGGACAAAGTTGACAAAGTGTAAGAAGTGGATGAAGTGAATTAAGTTCAGGAAATGGACGATGTTGAGGAAGTGGAGGAAGTGGAGGAAGTGGACGTAGTGGACGAAGTTGACGTCGTGGAGGAAATAGAGGAAGTGGACGAAGTGGAAGAAGTGGAGGAAGTGGAAGAAGTGTACGAAGTGGACGAAGTTGAAAAAGTGGACGAAGTGGACCAAGTGGACAAAGTGGAGGAAGTGGAGGAAGTGGAGGAAGTGGAGGAAGTGGAGGAAGTGGACAAAGTGGAAGAAGTGTAAGAAGTGGATGAAGTGGATGAAGTGGATGAAGTGGAGGAAATGGAGGAAATCGACGATGTTGAGAAAGTGGAGGAAGTGGACGAAATGGAGGAAGTGGAGGAAGTGGACAAAGTGGACGAAGTGGAGGAAGTGGATGAAGAGGAGGAAGTGGAGGAAGTGGAGGAAGTAGACGAAGTAGACGAAGTGGACAAAGTGGACCAAGTAGACGAAGTGGACGAAGTGGACGAAGTGGACCAAGTAGACGAAGTGGACGAAGTGGACCAAGTAGACGAAGTGGAGGAAATGGAGGAAGTGGACAAAGTCGACGAAGTGGAAGAAGTTGATGAAGTGAATGAAGTGGAGGAAGTGGAGGAAATCAACGATGTTGAGGAAGTGGACGAAATGAAGGAAGTGGAGGAAGGGGAGCAAGTAGAGGAAGTGGAGGAAGTTGACGAAGTGGAGGAAGTGGAGGAAGTAGAGGAAGTGGAAGAAGTGGACGAAGTGGAGGAAGTGGAGGAATTGGACAAAGAGGAGGAAGTTGACGAAGTTGACGAAGTGGATGAAGTTGACGAAGTGGACGACGTTGACGAAGTGGACGACGTTGACGAAGTGGACGACGTTGACGAAGTTGACGAAGTGGACGAAGTGGAGGAAGTGGATGAACTGGACGAAGTGGAAGAAGTGGACGAAGTGGAGGAAGTTGACGAAGTGGGCGAAGTGGACGAAGTGGAGGAAGTGGAGGAACTGGACGAACTTGACGAAGTGGACGAAATGGACGAAGTGGACGAAGTTGACGAAATTGAGGAAGTGGACGAAGTTGACGAAGTGGAAGAAGTGCAGGAAGTGGACGAAGTTGACGTAGTGGACGAAGTGGAAGAAGTTGACGAAGTGGACGAAGTGTACGAATTGGACGAAGTGACGAAGTGGACAAAGTGGACGAAGTGGACGAAGTGGACAAAGTGGATGAAGTGGAGGAAGTGGAAGAAGTGGACGAACTTGACGATGTGGACGAAGTTGACGAAATGGAGGAAGTGGACGAAGTTTACGATGTAGAAGAAGTGCAGGAAGTGAATGAAGTGGAGGAAGTGAAGGAAGTGGACGATGTTGAGGAAGTGGAGGAAGTGCACGAAGTTGACAAAGTGGACGAAGTGCACGAAGTTGACGAAGTGGACGACGTGGACAAAGTGGAGGAAGTGAAGGTAGTGGAGGAAGTGGAGGAAGTGGAGGAAGGGGACGAACTTGACGAAATGGACGAAATGGAGGAAGTGGAGGAAGTGGAGGAAGTGGAGGAAGTGGAGGAAGTGAGCGAAGTGGAGGAAGTGGACGAAGTGAATGAAGTGGAGGAAGTGGAGGAAATGGACGATGTTGAGGAAGTTGAGGAAGTGGACGAAATGGAGGAAGTGGAGGAAGTGGACAAAATGGAGGAAGTGGACGAAGTTGATGAAGTGGACGAAATGGACGAAGTTGACGAAATTGACGAAGTTGACAAAGTGAAGGAAGTGGAGAATGTGGACGAAGTGGAGGAAGTGGAAGAACTGGACGAACTGGACAAAGTGGGCGAAATCGACGAAATCGACGAAGTTGACGAAGGGGACAAAGTTGACGGAGTTGACGAAGTAGAGGAAGTTGAGGAAGTGGACGAAGTAGAAGAAGTGGAGGAAGTGGCGGAAGTTGACGAAGTGGACGGAGTGGAGAAAATGGAGGAAGTGGACAAACTTGACGAAGTGGACGAAATGGACGAAGTGGACGAGGTTGACGAAATGGAGGAAGTGGATGAAGTTGACGAAGTGGAAGAAGTGCAGGAAGTGAATGAAGTGCAGGAAGTGGACGATGTTGAGGAAGTGGAGGAAGTACACGAAGTTGACGAATTGGACGAAGTGGACGAAGTGGACAAAGTTGAGGAAGTGGAGGAAGTGGACAAACTTGACGAAATGAAGGAAGTGGACGAAGTGGAGGAAATGGACGAAGTGGTGGAAGTGGACGAAGTGAATGAAGTGGACGAGGTGGAGAAATGGATGATGTTGAGGAAGTGGACGAAATGGAGGAACTGGAGGAAGTGGACGAAGTTGAGGAACTGGAGGAAGTGGACAAACTTGACGAAGTGGAGGAAGTGGAAAAACTTGATGAAGTGGACGAAATGGACGAAGTGGACGAAATGGACGAAGTGGACGAAATTGACGAAGTGGACGAAGTGGTGAATGTGGACAAAGTGGAATAACGGGACGAAGTGGAGGAAGTGGACGAAGTTGACGAAGTGGACGAAGTGGTGGACGTGGGGGAAGTGGACGAAGTGGAGGCAGTGGAAGAAGTGGACGAAGTGGAGGAAGTGGAGGAAGTTGACGAAGTGGACGAAGTGGAGGAGGTGGTGGAAGTGGAGGAAGTGGAGGAAGTGGAGGCAGTGGACGAACTTGACGAAAAGGACGAAATGGACGAAGTGGACGAAGTTGACGAAGTGGAGGAAGTGGACGAAGTTGACGAAGTGGAGGAAGTGGACAAAGTTGACGAAGTGGAGGAAGTGAATGAAGTGGAGGAAGTGGAGGAAATGGACGATGTTGGGGAAGTGGAGGAAGTGGAGGAAGTGGACGAACTTGACAAAGTGGAGGAAGTGGACGAACTTGATGAAGCGGACGAAATGGACGAAGTTGACAAAGTGGTAGAAGTGGAGGAAGTGGAGAGTGTGGACAAAGTAGAGGAAGTGGAAGAATTGGACGAAGTGGAGGAAGTTGATGAAGTTGACGGAGTGGACGAAGTGAACGAAGTGGAGGAAGTGGGGGAAGTGGAAGAAATGGAGGAAGTTCACGAAGTGGACGAAGTGGACAAAGTGGAGGAGACGGAGGAAGTGGAGGAAGTGGCCGAAGTTCACGACGTTGACGAAGTGGAGGAAGTTGAGGAAGTGGACAAACTTGACGAAGTGGACGAAATGGACGAAGCTGAAGAAGTTGACGAAGTAGACGAAGTTGACAAAGTGGAGGAAGTGGACAAAGTTGACGAAGTGGAGGAAGTGAATGAAGTGGAGGATGTGGAGGAAATGGACGATATTGAGGAATTGGAAGAAGTGGAAGAAGTGGAGGATATGGAGGAAGTGGAGGAAGTGGAAGAAGTGTAGGAATTGAATGAATGAAGTGAAGGAAGTGGAGGAAGTGGACGATGTTGAGGAAGTGGAGGAAGTGGACGAAGTTGACGAAGTGGACGAATCGAAAAAGTTGACGAAGTGGAGGAAGTGGACGAAGGGGACGAACTTGACGAAGTGGACGAAGGGGACGAGCTTGACGAAGTTGACGAATTTGACGAAGTGGAAGAAGAAGGTGAAGAAGTGGACGAAGTTGACGAAGTGGACGAAGTGGACAAAGTTGACGAAGTGGAGGAAGTGGAGGAAGTGGACAAAATGGAGGATGCACTAGTAAAAAATCGGGTTTTTACAGCGCACATTATGCCACGGTTCAACGAAAACCGCAGCATAATGGTGCGCGGTGGCAGTTTTGTAAATAAAACTAACATATATGCCGCGGTTCTACTGGGAACCGCGGCATATACCCCAGTCAACCATTGCCTTTGACGCCACGTATGAATAAAAAATTAAATAACAGAGTATATGCCGCGGTTCTCTGCACAACCGCGGCATATACCCAGCCAATTTATTGCAGGTGCTGACTGGGTCAGAGAATTTGAAAAGTTACAGGGGGTATATGCTGCGGTTCTCTGGGGAACCGCGGCATATACCCCTGTAACGTCTCAACTTCTCTGCCAGTCAGAGAATTTCAGAAGTTCCAGGGGGTATATGCCGCGGTTCCCCAGAGAACCGCGGCATATACCCCCTGTAACTTCTGAAATTCTCTGAAAGGCAGTTGGGGAGACAGTTGTGTTGAACACGTTTCAGGGGTATATGCCGCGGTTCTACGAGCAACCGCGGCATATTCTCCTATCTGAAATTAATTTAATGTTTATTTGAAATATTTCGAGGTATATGCCGCGGTTGCCCGCTGAACCGCGGCATATAGTTTGAAAATAATTTCAAAAATGCCATTTCTGATAATTTTTTAAATTAGTATATGCCGCGGTTGGATGTTAAACCGCGGCATATAACCCTTTTATACCGCGGTTAAGTAGTGAACCGCGGTAGATTCCCCAGTCAGAGTTAAAAAACAAAACGTTGGAACAGTGTCGTCTTCTTCATCGCGCAGCGCTGGTTTTCGCGTTTTTCTTCTCCTGCGACAGCCATCATCTCAGGTACGCGTTTTTGCACCGTTTAAACTTGAAATTATTCGGTCCTTTCTCATTTGTGTCGCGTTTGAAACAGTTTTAGCCGATCAAAATCGTTTGAAACTCGTCATTCCCTCTCCGCTGCGACTTTGCACCAAGCGTTTCCGCCGTTCCTCTTCCAGGTATTTATGCCCTTTTGCATTTTTAACGTGATTTCTTCATTAGTTTTTGGATAATGCTATAGTTTTGGTAATGTATAAAGTTTCTATAGTTTTGGTAATGTATGGTATAATTTTTGTTTTAATTTTGATAATGCATGAAATTGTTATAGTTTTGGTAATGTATGGTATGGTTTTTGCTATAGTTTTGGTAATGTGTGTTGTAGTTCTTGTATTATTTAAGGTTTAGAATATTATTCACTAAGTTTCAATGATATGTATGAAATTGCAAGTTTGATTTTTAGTAGCTTATCGTTTTATGTAATATTTAGGAATATGGATCGAAATTGGATTAATTTACCACGTATTAGTGCTGAGTACGAGAGAGGTGTAGAGGAATTTATACAATTTGCGCAACGTAATGAGGGGAGAACTGATGATGAAGTGAAGTTTAGATGTCCTTGTGTGAACTGTTTGAATGGGAGAAAGTTGAACGCAACTCAAATTAGAGAACATCTTATATGTGATGGTTTTCTAAGATGCTATACAACATGGATCTGGCACGGCGAAGAAATGGATTTTCCCACTGACTCTCAAAGTGTAAATGTTACTGATTCCACCATGGAAGAAGATCGACCGGATGAAGACAAATTGGAGGACATGATCCGCGATGTTGGAGCAGAAAATTTTGCCAAAGCTCATGTGTATGAGACGATGTCGACTGATGCAGAAACACCTTTGTATGTCGGTTCAACTAAGTTCACACGTTTGTCAGCGGTGTTAAGGCTCATGAATTTGAAGGCGAGCAATGGATGGACTGATAAGAGTTTTACAGAACTGTTGACGTTGTTGAATGAAATGTTGCCAGATGGAAATACACTGCCCACTCGTAATTATGATGCGAAGAAAATTCTTTGTCCAATGGGTATGGAGTATAAAAGGATACATGCTTGTCCCAATGACTGCATTTTGTATAGGAAAGAGTTTGAATTTTTGACAAAGTGTCCAAAATGTGGCTTATCACGATACAAGTCAAAAAACAATAGTGAAGATAATGGTCAGATAGAAAAAAATGGATCTGCTTTGAAAGTAGTTTGGTACCTTCCAATAGTGCCAAGACTTAAGCGTTTGTTTGCGAATCCCAAAGATGCTAAAAATCTTAGATGGCATGCAGATGAGAGAAAAATTGACGGGCTGCTTCGTCATCCAGCTGATTCAAAGCAATGGAAAAATATTGATCGACAATTCCCCGAATTTGGTAAAGAGTGTAGAAATCTTAGGCTTGGTTTAGCCACTGATGGAATGAACCCATTTGGTAATCTGAGTACCAATCACAGTTGTTGGCCAGTTATATTGATAATTTACAACTTATCTCCTGCATTGTGCATGAAGAGGAAGTACATGATGTTATCTATGATGATATCTGGTCCAAAGCAGCCTGGAAATGACATAGATGTTTATCTAAGCCCACTAGTTGAAGACTTGAAGGTTTTGTGGGTTGACGGGGTTGAAATATTTGATGCATTCGCTTCAGAGACTTTTATGATGCGTGCAATGTTATTTTGCACCATTAATGACTTTCCTGCTTATGGTAATTTGTCAGGATACAGTGTCAAGGGTCATAAAGCGTGTCCTATATGTGAAGAAAACACTGCAGCTCATCAATTGAAACATGGAAGAAAGACGGTGTATCTGCGTCATCGGAGATTTCTAAAACGTAATCATCCATATCGAAGGTTAAAAAAAGCATTCAATGGAGATCAAGAGAGGGACGAAGCACCAAATCCACTTACTGGCCTTGAAGTTCTTCAAAAAGTTAATAAAATACATCATGTATTTGGGAAAACATCGAAGAAGTCATCTGTAACGACCCCTTGGAAGAAGAAATCAATATTCTTTGATCTTCCATATTGGTCAAAGTTAGATGTTCGACATTGCATAGATGTGATGCATGTAGAAAAGAATGTGTGTGATAGCTTGATTGGTACATTACTCAACATTCAGGGAAAGACAAAAGATGGAGTGAATGCTCGTTTGGATTTGGTTGACATGAATATCCGAGAAGAGTTGGCACCGAAGGAGATTGGTAAACGTACTTATTTGCCCCCTGCATGTTACACAATGTCTAGACAAGAGAAGATAAGTTTTTGTGTATGTTTAAAGAGTATCAAAGTACCACAAGGATACTCTTCAAATATGAAGAGTTTAGTGTCAATGCAGGACTTAAAGCTTGTTGGCATGAAGTCTCACGATTGTCACGTCTTAATGCAACAGTTGTTACCGGTGGCTATTCGTGGAATTTTGCCCAAAAATGTTAGGCACACCATAAACAGGTTGTGTTCATTTTTCTCGTCAATATGTAGTAAAGCCATCGATCCTACAAAGTTAGATGAACTTCAAGGCGAGATTGTTATCATCTTGTGTCAACTAGAGATGTTTTTCCCTCCATCTTTTTTTGACATCATGGTACATTTACTTGTTCATTTGGTTAGAGAAATCAAGTTGTGCGGACCGGTATACTTAAGATGGATGTATCCTATTGAGCGTTATATGAAGATTTTGAAAGGGTACGTTAAAAATCCATATCATCCTGAAGGTTCGATGATTGAAAGGTATATTGCTGAAGAAAGTATCGAGTTTTGTTCAGATTACATGACATCAACGAATCCAATAGGAGTTCCTCGCACAGCATGGTTGAATAAATTTTCTACAAGTAAAAGCATCCGAGGTGTCAATATGGTGACAAAAGATCGCGAAGAATTGTTGCAAGCGCATCTTTATATATTGAACAACACAGATGAGGTGATCCCTTTTTTGGAAGCACACAAAGCCATTGTTAAGAATAAAAATCCAAGACAATCAGAGAAATGGCAATTGATGGAGCATAACAAAACATTTATGTCTTGGTTCAAATCCGAAATTGACAAAGAGCCACATTCTTCTGAAACTTTATTGTGGCTTGCAAATGGTTTGAAGTTTGATGTCGTGTGTTGTACAGGTTATGAAGTCAATAATTGCACATTCTATACGAAGACTTTGGATGATAAAAGCACAGTACAAAATAGTGGAGTCAGTTTAGAAGCTGAGTCACTTCAATTTTCCACATCAAAGATCAATCTCCTGTACTTGGATCAATGAGATATTATGGTATAATAGAAGAGATATGGGAGGTTGATTACACCAAGTTTTCCGTTCCATTGTTCAAGTGTAAGTGGTTTGACAATAAGAGTGGTGTGAAAATAGATGACTCGGGTATGACACTGGTTGATTTTCGCAAGGTGGGTTATCGAGACAAACCGTTTATCATGGTACATCAACCATCTCAAGTTTTTTATGTCAAAGATCCTTCGTCTGACCATTGGTATGTTGCTCTTCAAGGCAAAAAACAAATTGAAGTTAACGAAGACAATCTAATTAATATTGATATTGTTGACAACCATTCATTTCAAACTACAACAAAGTTGGATGACCAATCTGTAGTTGACGATGATGTACATGCAATTCGGTCAGATCATGATGAGGGAATATACATATGATGAATCCATATCTTTATGTATGAATTTTCAATTTGGATACTATTACATGTTTTGTTAATTTATATGATATTACATAAGTCTTGAAAGAAAATTTAATGTTGTTATTTATTTTGACAGATATATGGCTGATCATCCACATTCTTCAGGGGATGAGGCTCCCCCACCCAGATCCACTAGAGGACCCACTAGGATGAAACAACTATTAATCAGGAAAAATAGTGGTGAAAGAACTCCGGTGAATGTGAATGTCACCACGGGTGTGGCAACTGGCCCCCATGCAGATGACTTCCGATCATACCTTGGAGTAGTGGCACGTGATAAGATTAGCATTCTCATTCCATCTTTTGATCATGTGTCCGAGGGTGATCGGAACATTATTTGGCAAGATATATTGGTAAGTTAGTTAATAGCATTTGAATTATAATTTGTTTATATTGATAATTTTGTACTAATACAACTTTATTATGTTTTTTTCAGATGACATTTGACATTCCAAATGTCCCAACACTTAGAAATAAGTGTTTGTCAACTGTTGCAGAAAATTTCAGAAACTTTAAAAGCAAGTTGACATCAAGGTACATCTTTGGACACCTTAAACATAAAACTCCATGTAATGCATATAAGTCCATTGATGAGGAGACTTGGCGGGTTTTTAAAGAGAGTCGGATGTCAGAGGAATGGCAGGTTAGTGTAGTTCATATTATTCAATTCCTCATTAACAAATATATATCATATGAACTCATTAATTAATGTGTATGTGACAGGCAATTAGAAGCAAAGCACAAGGAACAAGTGCTAAGAACAAAAACCCCCACCTATTATCTCGTGGTGGGTATAGGAAGCTTGAGGAGAAAATCCTCAAGCAAAAGGCAGATGCTATACCACCATCTCAGAGTGGTAGCCCTCCTCAGCCTCCTTCTCCACCGTCTAGACATGAGAAATGGAAGTTGGCCCGTATGCGACCATCGGGCACCTACTCTTCCGACACTGAACGAGAGATTTCTGAAAAAATTGTAAGTTATCACTGTTCCTAAAATAATAAATATTGTCATTATACATACTACATTAAACTATTTAAAGAATAATGGTGTTTTGTAATGTTACAGGACGCCTTGGTTGAGCAGAGCTCCCAAGGCCAATTCACTCCAGAGGGTCGCCAGGATATTCTTGCTGCTGCAATTGGACGACCTGAGCACCCTGGACGTGTACGTGCTGCAGGTCCTGGAGTAGGCATTACGGATTATTTTGGGAGCTCTTCTCGTCAGCCTTCATATTCGTACAGCGATACACAAAGGATGACAGAAGAGATCACAAAAAAGGTCCGACAAGACCTTATGCAGGAGATCAGGGCCGAGGTGAGGGCTGAATTCCAGATGCTCTACCAGGAGCAGTTTCAGAGCATGCGCCCGATGCAGTCTCCTATAGAGGAACATGTGGTCCCTCCCCCTCCCACAGGTAAACTTAATAAACATTTATGTGCAATTATTTCTATCTCTTGTATAATCTAACATTTACTCTGACAGGGAGAAGCGCCAAAGGAAGTTGTTCCGCATCAGCCATCCCAGAGGATGACATGGACGATGGTAGTCCATGTCTGCTATACATTTTAGAAGAAGATGAGATGGTGCTGGTAGCTCGTGGAACAGAGTTTAGGTCAGCGACTGTATGTCATGGTATGCAACTATTAGAGGATGAGGTGAAGGTCTCAGTGGATGAAATGATCATGCCAGATGCCTCGGTTCCACTGTCCACGGAAGAGATTTTCACTGTGGAACAAGCATATAAGTCGTTTATCACTTGGCCTAAATTTTTGGTTAAACCAGTTTCTGACCCCTCGGTATGAAATTCTTCTTTACACTTCTCAATTTTAAAGGTTTTTGATGTCAAAACTTATCTTATCTTTTCATGTAACAACAGACGCAGGAACAACAGAAGATTCCTCTATCTGAGGATGACCCTCTTTCTTCATTGCATCTACTTGCTGACATCCTTGATGATAAGCCTTTGGAGGTTCAGTATGATGCTAATGTATTTGGGCATGGCTCTGAGGTCCCAATATACCTTAATAGCCAAGATGTCCGTGAGCTTGCGTCGGGAACACAAGAGTTGAATATTTCAATTATTCAACTATGGACGATGTAAGTCTATGACCAATTATTTATATATAAAATTGATTTATATATCAAGTATCCTTATATCAAAGTTAATTTTTGATTTCAGGTATATGTCTGGGGTCACTAATAAGTTGGGGCGTTCTGATGATTATGGATTCATTGATCCCCAAGACATTCATGAATCAAATGATTTTGATCATATCAACATGAGAATGATAAGCAGTTTTTCGAAGGGGCAAGAAAATATACTTTTTGCCTTATATATCCGGGTAAGTGAACTTTGTTAACATAATAATGTTCCATATGTGATTTTAATATTTAATAGTTACGTTATTATGAATTTCAGGCGCCATTGGCAACTTCTTGTTATGTCTGTGCAAGACAACTATGCTTTGTGGTTCTGCTCATTGCACAGGCCTCCTCCCACACAACTCAGACAAGCAATTGATTGGTAAGAACCTCAATGTTTGGACTTTCTTTGTTATATAACTGAATGCTAAAACATTTTTTTATATACAGTTCTATTCCAGCAAGTATGATGATGGACGGGAGATCAATTGTTAAGAGTAGAAAGATTGCTTGGATTTCTCTCCAGGTTTGACATATGCTAAAGTCATACTTTGTTATAATTGTTTTATAACAAATGTTATTCACTAACTATTATCAACTGTGATGATATATTGTAGTGTAACAGACAAAATGGGTCATATGAGTGTGGATACTATGTAATGTATTGGATGACCCATATTGTTCGTTCTCACATCACAAGAAGCTGGGAAACGGTAATATTTAACTTTAACAAATTTTGATTTTTTAACAAATGTTGAATTCATATACACTAATTAAAATGAATTGTCTTTTGCAAAGATTCAAGACTACTACACCAGTTCCTGAGAAGTCACTACTATTCATTAGGAACGCTGCTGCGAAGTATATAGTTAGATTATACAATAGCTCTTAGATTTAGATTTAAACAATGCATTTGATTAGATAGAATTTTCTTAGACTCTCTACTTTATTTGATGTTGAAATACATTTGAACATGTGTTTGTTATGTTGAAATTGAATTTCTGTAAATGTTTTTATATGCAGGTCTGTTTTTGTGGTAGTGGATATCACAAAAACAGACCTGCAATTTTAAAAAACTGCAGGGGAATATGCCGCGGTTCTAACCACAACCGCGGCATATAGTGCTTCGTTTTTTTTTTAAAAACGAGACATATGGCCGCGGTTTTGACACTAACCGCGGCATACTCGTCGGCCTATATGCCGCGGTTCAACCGCGGCATATAGTGCATTTTTTAATTTTTTTTTTAATTTTTTTTTTAAAAAAAATGAATTTAGGCAGCGGTTCCCTAGACAACTGCGGCATATTCCGCAGCCTATATACCGCGGTTCGAACCGCGGCATAAAGTGTCTGACTTACTACCGCGGCTGAATATGCCGCGGTTCAAGAACCGCGACGTATAGTGAAAATCAACCGCGGTAAAAGCCCCTCGCTGCACTAGTGATGTGGACGAAGTGGAGGAAGTGGAGGAAGTGGAAGAATTGCACGAAGTGGACGAAGTCGACGTAGTTGACGAACTGGAGGAAGTGGATGAAGTGGACAAAGGGGATGTAGTGGACAAAGTGGAGGAAGTGGACGAACCTAACAAACTGGACGAAATGGACGAAGTCGACGAAGTTGACGAAGTGGACGAAGTGCCAGAAGAGGACGAAGTGGACGAAGTGGAGCAAGTGGAGGAAGTGCAGGAAGTGGACGAAGTGGGAGAAGTGGAGGAAGTAGAGGAAGTAGACGAAGTGGACGAACTTGACGAAGTGAACGAAGTGGATGAAGTGAAGGAAGTGGACGAAGTAGACGAAGTGAACCAAGTGGACGAAGTAGACGAAGTTGACGACGTGGATGAAGTCGAGGAAGTGGAGGAAGTGGAGGAAGTAGACGAAGTTGACGAAGTGGACGAAGTGGATAAAGTGGAGGAAGTGGACGAAGTTGACGAAGTGGACAATGGGGATGAAGTTCACGAACTTGACGAAGCTGACGAAGTGGACGAAGTGGACCAAGTGGACGAAATGGAGGAAATGGAGGAAGTGAAGGAAGTGGACGAAGTTGACAAAGTAGGAGGAAAAGGAGGAAGTGGAGGAAGTGGAGGAAGTTGAAGGAGTGGAGGAAGTGAAGGAAGTAGAGGAAGTGGACGAACTTTACGAAGTGGACGGAGCAGGCGAAGTGGAAGAAGAGGACGAAGTTGACGAAAAGGACGAAGTGGACGTAGTGGACGAAGTTGACGACGTGGAGGAAGTGGAGGAAATGGACGATGTTGAGGAAGTGGAGGAAATAGACGAAGTTGACGAAGTGGACGAAGTGGAAGAAGTTGACGAAGTGGACGAAGTGGACGAAGTGGACGAAGTGGACGAAGTGGACGAAATGGACGAAGTGGACGAAATGGACGAAGTGGACGAAGTGTAGGATGTGGACAAAGTGGACGAAGTGGAGGAAGTGGACGATGTTAACGAAGTGGAAGAAGTGTAAGAAGTGGATGAAGTGGATGATGTGAATGAGGTGGAGCAAGTGGAGGAAATCGACGATGTTGAGGAAGTGGAGGAAGTGGACGAAACGGAGGAAGTGGAGGAAGTGGACAAAGTGGACGAAGTGGAGGAAGTGGATGAAGTGGAGGAAGTCGAGGAAGTCGAGGAAGTCGAGGAAGTAGACGAAGTGGACAAAGTGGACCAAGTCGACGAACGGGAGGAAATGGAGGAAGTGGACAAAGTTGACGAAGTGGAAGAAGCAGTGGAAGAAGTGGATGAAGTGGATGAAGGGAATGAAGTGGAGGAAGTGGAGGAAATCAACGATGTTGAGGAAGTGGACGAAATGAAGGAAGTGGAGGAAGGGGAGCAAGTGGACGAAGTGGAGGAAGTGGAGGAAGTGGAGGAAGTTGACGAAGTGGAGGAAGAGGAGGAAGTAGAGGAAGTGGAAGAAGTGGAGGAACTGGACGAAGTGGAGGAAGTTGACAAAGTGGACGAAGTTGACGAAGTTGACGAAGTGGAGGAAGTGGACGAAGTGGACGACGTTGACGAAGTTGACGAAGTGGACGATGTGGAGGAAGTGGATGAGGTAGACGAAGTGGACGAAGTGGAAGAAATGGACGAAGTGGAGGAAGTTGACGAAGTTGACGAAGTGGGCGAAGTGGAGGAAGTGGAGGAAGTGGAGGAAGTGGAGGAATTGGAGGAAGTGGACGAACTTGATGAAGTGGACGAAATGGACGAAGTGGACGAAGTTGACGAAATTGAGGAAGTGGACGAAGTTGACGAAGTGGAAGAAGTGCAGGAAGTGAATGAAGTGGAGGAAGTGGACGATGTTGAGGAAGTGGCAGAAGTGCACGAAGTTGACATAGTGGACGAAGTGGAAGAAGTTGACGAAGTGGACGAATGGGACGAAGTGACGAATTGACGAAGTGGACGAAGTGGACAAAGTGGAGGAAGTGGAGGAAGTGGAGGAAGTGGAGGAACTTGACGAAGTGGACGAAATGGAGGAAGTGGACGAAGTTGACGAAATGGAGGAAGTGGACGAAGTTGACGAAGTAGAAGAAGTGTAGGAAGTGAATGAAGTGGAGGAAGTGCACGAAGTTGACGAAGTGGACGAAGTGGACGAAGTGGAAGAAGTTGACGAAGAGGATGAAGTGGACAAAGTGGAGGAAGTGGAGCAAGTGGAGGAAGGGGACGAACTTGACGAAGTGGACGAAATGGAGGAAGTGGAGGAAGTGGAGGAAGTGGAGGAAGTGGAGGAAGTGGACGAAGTGGACGAAGTGGAGGTAGTGGAGTAAGTGAATGAAGTCGAGGAAGTGGACGGAATGGAAGATGTTGAGGAAGTGGAGGAAGTGGACGAAATGGAGGAAGTGGAGGAAGTGGACGAAATGGAGGAAGTGGACGAAGTTGACGAAGTGGAGGAAGTGGACGAACTGCATGAAGTGGACGAAATGGACGGAGTGGACGAAAATTGACGAAGTGGACAAAGTGGAGGAATTGGAGAATGTGGACGAAGTGGAGGAAGTGGAAGAACTGGACGAACTTGACAAAGTTGACGAAATGGACGAAATGGACGAAGTGGACGACGTGGAGGAAGTGGAGGAAATGGAGGAAGTGGAGGAAGTGGACGAAGTGGACAAACATGACGAAGTGGACGAAATGGACGTAGTGCACGAAGATGACGAAGTTGACGACGTGGAGGAAATGGAGGAAGTGGACGAAGTGGAAGAAGTGGACCAAGAGGACGAAGTGGACGAAGTTGACAAAGTGGAGGAAGTGGATGAAGTGGAGGAAGTCGAGGAAGTAGAGGAAGTGGACGAAGTGGACCAAGTGGACCAAGTGGAGGAAGTGGACAAAGTTGACGAAGTGGAAGAAGTGGAAGAAGTGGATGAAGTGGAGGAAGTGGAGGAAGTAGACGAAGTGGACCAAGTCGACGAAGTAGAGGAAGTGGAGGAAGTGAACAAAGTTGACGAAGTGGAAGAAGTGGAAGAAGTGGATGAAGTGGATGAAGTGAATGAATTGGAGGAAGTGGAGGAAATCGATGATGTTGAGGAAGTGGCGGAAATGGACGAAATGGAGGAAGTGGAGGAAGTGGAGGAAGTGAAGGAAGTAGAGGAAGTGGAAGAAGTGGAGGAAGTGGAGGAACTGGACGAAGTGGAGGAAGTTGACGAAGTGGACGAAGTTGACGAAGTGGACGAAATGGAGGAAGTGGATGAAGTTCAGGAAGTGGAAGAAGTGCAGGAAGTGAATGAAGTGGAGGTAGTGGAGAAAGTGGACGATGTTGAGGAAGTGGAGGAAGTGCACGAAGTTGACGAAGTGAACGAAGTGAAAGAAGTTGACGAAGAGGACGAAGTGGACGAAGTGGAGGAAGTTGACGAAGTGGAGAAAGTGGAGGAAGTGGATGAAGTGGAGGAAGTGGAGGAAGGGGACGTAGTGGACGTAGTGGACGAAGTTGACGAAGTGGAGGAAGTGCAGGAAGTGGAGGAAGTGGACAAAGTTGACGAAGTGGAGGACGTGAATGAAGTGGAGGAAGTGGAGGAAATCGACGATGTTGAGGAAGTGGACGAAATGGACGAGGTGGACGAAAAGGAGGAAGTGGACGAAGTTGACGAAGTGGAGGAAGTGGACGAACTTGATGAAGTGGAGGAAGTGGACGAAGTGGAGGAAGTGGAGGAAGTGGAGGAAGTGGCCAAAGTGGACAAAGAGGAGGAAGTGGAGGAAGTGGAGGAAGTGGACGAACTTGACGAAGTTGACGAAATGGACGAAGTTGACGAAATGGAGGAAGTGGACGAAGTTCACGAAGTGGAAGAAGTGGAGGAAGTGAATGAAGTGGAGGAAGTGGAGGAAGTCGACGATGTTTAGGAAGTGGGGGAAGTGCACGAAGTTAACGAAGTGCACGAAGTGAAAGAAGTGCACGAAGAGGACGAAGTGGAGGAAGTGGATAATGTGGACGAAGTGGAGGAAGTTGACGAAGTGGACGAACTTGACAAAGTGGACGAAATGGACGAAATGAACGAAGTGGATGAAGTTGACGAAGTTGACGAAGTGGACAAACTGGAGGAAGTGGACAAAGTGGACGAAGTGGATGAAGTCGAGGAAGTTGAGCAAGTAGAGGAAGTGGACGAACTTGACGAAGTGGACGTAGTGGACGAAGTTGACGAAGTTGACGACATGGAGGAAGTGGAGGAAGTGGACGAAGTGGAAGGAAGTGGACAAAGTTGACGAAGTGGACGAAGTGGAGGAAGTTGACGAAATGGAGGAAGTGGACGAAGTTGACGAAGTGGAAGAAGTGGAGGAAGTGAATGAAGTGGAGGAAGTGGAGGAAGTGCACGAAGTGGAAGAAGTTGACGAAGTGGACGAAATGACGAAGTGGACGAAGTGGAGGAACTCGACGAAGTGGATGAAGTGGATAAAGTGGACAAAGAGGAGGAAGTGGAGGAGGAAGAGGAGGAAGTGGACGAACTTGACGAAGTGGACGAAATGGACGAAGTTGACGAAATGGAGGAAGTGGACGAAGTTGACGAAGTGGAAGAAGTGCAGGAAGTGAATGAAGTGGAGGAAGTAGAGGAAGTGGACGATGTTGAGGAAGTGGAGGAAGTACAGGAAGTTAATGAAGTGCACGAAGTGGAAGAAGTGGACGAAGAGGACGAAGTGGCCGAAGTGGAGGAAATGGTCGAAAGGGGACGAAGTTGACGAAGTGGAGGAAGTGGACGAAGTGGACGAAGCGGAGGAAGTGGACAAAGTCGACGAAGTGGAGGAAGTGAATGAAGTGGAGGAAGTGGACGAAATGGAGGAAGTGGAGGAAGTGGACAAAATGGAGGAAGTGGACGAAGTTGACGAAGTGGAGGAAGTGGACGAACTTGGTGAAGTGGACGAAATGGACGAAATTGACGAAGTGGACGAAGTGAACGAAGTGGAGAATGTGGACGAAGTGGAGGAAGTGGAAAGATTGGACGAACTTGACAAAGTAGGCGAAAATGGACGAAATGGACGAAGTGGACGAAGTTGACGAAGTGGAGGAAGTGGAGGAAGTGGACGAAGTGGAGAAAGTGGAGGAAATGCAGGAAGTGAACGAAGTGGACGAACTTGACGAAGTCGACGAAGTGGACGTAGTGGACGAAGTTGACGACGTGGAGGAAGTGGACGAAGGGGAAGAAGTGGACCAAGAGGACGAAGTGGACGAAGTTGACAAAGTGGAGGAAGTGCATGAAGTGGAGGAAGTGGAGGAAATGGAGGAATTAGATGAAGTGGACGAAGTGGACAAAGTTGACAAAGTTGACGAAGTGGAAGAAATGGAGGAAGTGGACGAAGTGGAGGAAATGGAAGAAGAGGAAGAAGTGGATGAAGTGGCGGAAGTGGAGAAAATCGACGATGTTGAGGAAGGGGAGGAAGTTGACGAAGTGGAGGAAGTGGAGGAAGTGGAAGAAGTGGAGGAATTGGACGAACTGGATGAAGTGGAGGAAGTGGAAGAAGTTGACGAAGTGGAGGAAGTGGAGGAAGTAGAGGAAGTGGAAGAAGTGGACGAAGTAGAGGAAGTGGAGGAACTGGACGAAGTGGAGGAAGTTGACGAAGTTGACAAAGTGGAGGAAGTGTAGGAAATGGATGAAGTGGAGGAAGTGGAGGAAGTGGAAGAAGTGGAGGAAGTGGAGGAAGTTGACGAAGCGGACGAAGTGGAGGAAGTGGAGGAAGTTGACGAAGCGGACGAAGTGGAGGAAGTGGAGGAAGTGGAGGAAGTGGAAGAAGTGGAGGAAGTGGAGGAAGTTGACGAAGCGGACGAAGTGGAGGAAGTGGAGGAAGTGGAGGAAGTGGACAAACTTGACGAAGTGGACGAAATGGACCTAGTTGACGAAATGGAGGAAGTGGATGAAGCTGACGAAGTGGAAGAAGTGCAGGAAGTGGACGATGTTGAGGAAGTGGAGGAAGTGCACGAAGTTGACGAAGTGGACAAAGTGGAAGAAGTTGACGAAGTGGACGAAGTGGACGAATTGGACGAAGTGACGAAGTGGACGAAGTGGATGAAGTGGACAAAGTGGAGGAAGTGGACGAACTTGACGAAATGAAGGAAGTGGAGGAAGTGGAGGAAGTGGAGGAAGTGGAGGAAGTGGAGGAAGTGGAGGAAGTAGAGGAGGTGGAAGAAGTGGACGAAGTGGAGGAAGTTGAGGAACTGGACGAAGTGGAGGAAGTTGACGAAGTTGACGAACTGGAGGAAGTGGAGGAAGTGGAAGAAGTGGAAGAAGTGGAGGAAGTTGACGAAGTGATGAAGTTGCTCCAGCAGAAGTGAGGATTGAAGGCAGTGGAATGATGAATGGAATCATGAGCAATGTTGAATATGGCTCACGAGAAGCAGTGGCAGCGGACGAAGATGTGATTTAGCAGCAGCAGTATAGTTAATGCAGTGGAGGCAGATCTGGATGCAGAGATGGGTGTAGAGATGGATGCAGAGATGGATGCAGAGCTCTATGGTGAGTGGATTATCTAACTCAGAAAGCCTTCACTGGAAGGAAGCTAGAAGGAGAAGGAAAGCTCAATAAGAGGTGACTTTTGGCAGAGTTCTGGTTGCTGGAAAAATGCATCAGCATAGTAAAACTCCATATATTCAAAAGTGAGCTACAAGCTTTGCTTATGAGATTTTATAGATCAATCTCAAAGCTTAAGCAAGCCTTTACACGTTTCTTTTTAGATCTGAAATGCTAACCATGTGCTAAATGTGTGGCTTCTAGAAAGCCTTATGAAACACGTGAGTTTTACATGTGGAGAGAAAAACTTTACTAATGCCACCCCTTAGAAGGATAAGCACACCCCTTCTTGTGTGGAAATGTCCATTTTACCCTTCTCCATGTTTTGGCAAATTTGTAACATCTTCTTGTTCTCCAATTTTCCATCCAAAAATAGCAAATAGTATTTGACCTTGGGGAGAATACTCATCTTGGAGCTTTTTGGCCATCCCTCTTGTGATGGGTCCTATGGTGCTAGACCTTCTTGTATCACGAAGTGGACGAAGTGGAGGAAGTGGAGGAAGTGGACAAACTTGACGAAGTGGACGAAATGGACGAAGTTGACGAAATGGAGGAAGTGGATGAAGTTGACCAAGTGGAAGAAGTGCAGGAAGTGGACGATGTTGAGGAAGTGGAGGAAGTCCACGAAGTTGACGAAGTGGACGAAGTGGAAGAAGTTGACGAAGTGGACGAATTGGACGAAGTGACGAAGTGGACGAAATGGACAAAGTGGAGGAAGTGGAGGAAGTGTACGAACTTGACGAAATGAAGGAAGTGGATGAAGTGGAGGAAGTGGAGGAAGTGGAGGAAGTGCAGGAAGTGGACGAAGTGAATGAAGTGGAGGAAGTGGAGAAATGGATGATGTTGAGGAAGTGGACGAAATGGAAGAATTGGAGGAAGTGGACTGATGAGAGGGTCGCACCTCTCAAAAAGTTGTGCATAAAAGAATGCAGTATAGTGCTAGGCAGTGACTCCTAGGTCGTCTCTCAAGGACCAATTTTGGTTCAGTCTCAGATCAAACACGTAGTGGGGGGGGGGGGGGGGGTTTGCGAAAGGTTTGTGAATGCAATTGAACTAAATTAAAACACGAACATAAACACGGATGTAAATGAAGAATCAAAACGGTTGGTCACTAAAGCTAACAATACAATTAAATTAAAGGAGTGAAAATTAACTTTGTGATGATTAGCATTGAAAGGAGAACATGATAATCAAGCAAAGATCACTTAAAAATTAGCAAGCATTCTAACCTAAATGTATGCAATATTAAATTTGTAACAAAAAGAAAAACTTGAGAATAGAATCAAAGCATTCACTAGTACAGGAGTAGGCTATAGCACCGGTTAAAATTGGTTATAGGCACCGGTTCTGCAACCGGTGCATAACCAGACGAGTTAAAAAAGTATAGATTTTATGCCTCGATCATGAACCGAGACAAAAGTGGTAAGATTATGTCCCGAACTTTAGGATAACCGAGGTCGTAACCCTTTTTTTTTTTTAATTTAAGTAACCCAGTTCAGTTCAAGCAGTTCAGTTCAAGCAGGAGGAAGGAGGATTCGGTGACCGAAATTCAAAAAATGCAACTGCAGAACCCAGAAGCGCAACCCATAACCCAGAACAACAACCTACAACCCAGAACAAGCAATCAAGAGACATATCACACACAAGAAAAAAAAAACATAAAGTGGCTCAAATCTCACACAGGGTAATTCTGTCACAATCAATTCAACCTCTCAAACATCATAATCATCTTCCCAAGCAGAGAAAAGCAAGGATTTCAAACAAATAAATATCAATCAAGTGAAGGAAATGATAAGTCTACAACCCAAACGAAGTCCAGAAATGAAGAGAATCATGTAAAACTGTACACACGACAAAACAAAAACTTCCTAGAAAAGAAAAAAAAATTTAACCAAGAAAACAAAAACTAACAAAGAAAAAATAAAAATCTCCCCCAATAGACCACACTTAAACTACATAGTGTCCTCAATGTGTCATAAGCATAAGATCATAAATCAGAACAATCAACAGATCATGGACAAGTGCAATAAAAGTAGGGAAAGGGGGAGAAGAGAAAAGGAAAACTCCCCTGATCATGGTGGCAGTTGCCAATTTTGGACTTGCAGGGAGATGTCTTCCACCACAGTATCCAGCAAGAAGGTTTTGAGGACGAACTGATTCATCCTCCAGATTTGATCTAGCAGGGAGATATCATCCACAGCTGGATTTAAGAAGCAAAGATTGTTGATGAGCAGGTTCAGCTGGTGCCTATTGATCTTGAAGCTTTTGTCAGTGTTAGCACCTTTATTTTCCACTGTGGGTGTTTGTCTATCAAATTCATGTGTACCTCCTGCAACATGGTTAGTGCGATGTGTTTCCAAAGAAATGATATGCAGAGGTATAACACCCAATCCTAGTGTAACAGGCTGAACAACAGATAAACTCTCAGAACATGAATCAATTTCAAATTCAGAAACAATATCAACCACAGATTCAGATTCATGTTCAGTGCATGGAGAATAAACATACGAATTTGATATCAAAAATTGATTCTCATCATGCAGAGAGGAAGAATTAAAAACAGACTCATCAACAATACAATCACCAACATACCTATCAACAGCATAATCATCGACAGCATAGTCAAAATTAGGTATGTTTTCCTCCACTTCCCTAAAGATTGGAAAAGTGGTGGAAGATGAAAATTGTCTACCTGATTCAAAATTGCTGCTTATACCTGCCTGGTCCTCAAGATCTTCAGCAGTCTCCTCAGGTGCAAGAGTAGGGACATAAGACGATGGGAAAGTAGGTGGCGCAACAGTAAGCTCATGACTCTTCTCCCCATCTTCTATGTTAATGCCACTATCATCATCATCTGGAATCTGAACAATCTGAAATGGTAACTCTGAATCTTGAGACTGTTCCTCAGTGAGTTGAGTGGCCATCTGCCCTATCTGATCAGTCATACTCTGAATGGCAGCTCCTATTTCTTGCTGGAACTGCATGTTCTCTTGCCGAAACTGAAGGTTCTGCATGGTCATCTGCTCCACCAACTCCTTCAATGTAGGCTCAGAAGTAGAAGGCTGAGGAGCTATTTCGGCAGGAGCACTATACTGCTGACTCTCGTATTGCTGGACTGGTGGAGGCATAAAAGTAATCTGGAATGGCGGTTCTTGGTATTGATGCTGTGGAGCATCATACCATCCTGAGGTAGGGTCATTCCATCCAAGACCGTTGCTGTAAGCATATTGCACAGGGGAAAATTTGCTCAAAAATTGATGCTCAAGATATCCCCAATCGGTAACGGATCTCAGAGGAAGAGAGTCATTCCAATCCTTAGCTGCTCCTTGTAATGAATGCGGAAATGCGCTCAAGAAAATGTAATCAAGAGGGACATCTGGAGGCTTCATTGAAGAGCACATGATGTGGAGCTCCTCCAAATGTCTGTGTGGGCATTCTCCTGCAAAACCATGAAACTTAGGCAGCAAATGTATCAGTCCAGGGGTGAGATCACAATGAAGATCATCCTCCTTAAGTGAAACCGGCTCACAAAGAGCACTCTCAGAAATTAGAGGATGAGTCGTATTGCTCTCAACACAGAAATCAGCAGAATATGAATTACAATCAGAGTAACATGCATAAGGAGAATCATAATCAGAGACAATAGCAAAACAAGCAGTATTCACGAAATCAGAATAGGTAGACATGGGAAAAGAAAAATACTACAAATTACGAAACAAATAAAACACAACACATCTATACATGCAAAACGCACACACAAAACAGAACATCACATCACATCACAACACAAACACAACACACACAAACACAACAAAAACCTAAGACTGAACCATTGGTCCCCGGCAGCGGCGCCATTTTGATGAGAGGGTCGCACCTCCCAACAAAAGTTGTGCATAAAAGAATGCAGTATAGACTAGGAAGTGACTCCTAGGTCGTCTCTCAAGGACCAAATTGGGTTCAGTCTCAGATCAACACGTAATGGGGGGTTTTGTGAAAGATTTTTGTGAATGCGAGTAAACTAAATTAAAACACGAACATAAACACGGATGGAAACACAGATATAAACACAAAATTAAAATGACAGGTCACTTAAGCTAACATCGTAACTAAAATATCACAACGAAAAATAAAGGACATTAACATGAAAAGTGCTTAAATCGAATTAAAAGTGCAACATTGATCTACACAATTAAATGCAAACATGAAAATCGCAGGCAATTGAAATGAATGCTTAAAGAACATTTAACATTAAATACTTGAAGTAGTAGGAAAACTAAAACCACTTGGCACTACTCTCCTTCATCCAATACTGTGTAGCTTGAATTAAATAAAAGAAACTTTAATCCCTTGAGCGTGCTGCACCAAACGTGATACGAAGTGCTTCATTATTCCAAATAAAAAAATCAAATCTCCTAATCTGGGCGTAACAGCTGCTCCCCAGCCGTGACACCTATGTGCTGTGCTTCCAACTCCCGTGAACAATTCCTTTCCATTCTCTCGGTGCTTCCTTCACACGTCCACGCGCACACCATTCTTCCTCTCGGTCACTGCTACATGTGCGTGCAGCAGCTCTTCTCTCACCAACAATTTAACTTCATCCAAAATTGGCAACTAAGATACATACCTTCCAGCTCACTCCATCCAATCTCAATCACCGCTCCATTTCTCTCTCAGCTCATCATCCACGCTTATCCAAAAGAAAAGAAGAAAACATTTGTGTTGCTATTGTCTAAAGAAAGAAGCAATTATTTTTCTGCTGGAATAAAAACTAAGAGCTACTAGAACCGAGAAAAAAAAAGAAACCGAGAGCTGCAGGAATAAAAATAAACGTGCACAGCAAAATGCTCCTTCATTGATAGACTGAAAACATCTATAAAAACAAAATGTTTGAGCCAAAAGAAAATGAAAAGGGAAATGTGTGATCAGCAACATAAAAATAAAATAAAGCTTTTTTCCACCATAACAGCGTTGCTACTCTTCTATTGAAATGAAACGTTCAGGGAGAGACCGAGTGAGGTTGGCGGCTCCCCTTCTCCATCCAACTCAACCCTTTTTTTTACTGTCTCTGTGCTTCCGCGTGTGGGCTCACGTTGCTGGATCAGTGCTGGATGCACTTCCTACTTCCCTGCTGCCTTACGTGTGCACCCCTTTGTTGTGCTGGAGCTGCTGGATAATGAAGAAACATTTTGCTGCCAGCACCTCCTTCACGTCCCATGTGGCTGCTGTAACTCGTGGTGGATTCCCGTGTGCACCTCCCATTCAACACTGGACAGCCTCTTCTTATTTTCTTGTGGGCCGTATACGTGGAGTGTGCTGAAGCTGGAAAATGATCTCCCAAGCTGCTGGACTTCACGTGGACCAGCCCAAATGCGTGGACGTGTTGCTGCTTCCAGAATGAAGAGAGCTGGGCCGCTTCCCATTCTCCGCGTGTGAGGTGCTCACCAAAATGAATTGCAGGAGCTGCTGGACTGTGTTGTGCAACCGTGAGCTCCAAAAATTAATCAGTGCAACTCCCTTGCTGGACCGGTTCTGGATTTCAATTTGCTGAATGTCACCCTGTTTGGTGCTAGACGTGGCAGCTTAATGTTCTCCCAGCAATGAATCACTTTCTTTCTCCAAAATAAAACCTCCTCCTTCATTTTAGCCTCTAAATGCCCCAAATTATATTTCCAAAATTTTCCCTACAATTAATAATGCAAATAATTAGCTCAAATAATTCAAATTAATTAAAATTTGAATTTCCGATCAAATTAAGCACAATTAAGAAAAATGGGAAAATTCTGGACATTTAAGCACAATTCCCCGACTAATTCTAGCACATTAAACTAAGTGAACTGAGGAAAATATTGGTTCATCACTAACCATGTGCTAAATGTGTGGCTTCTAGAAAGCCTTATGAAACACGTGAGTTTTACATGTGGAGAGAAAAACTTTACTAATGCCACCCCTTAGAAGGATAAGCACACCCCTTCTTGTGTGGAAATGTCCATTTTACCCTTCTCCATGTTTTGGCAAATTTGTAACATCTTCTTGTTCTCCAATTTTCCATCCAAAAATAGCAAATAGTATTTGACCTTGGGGAGAATACTCATCTTGGAGCTTTTTGGCCATCCCTCTTGTGATGGGTCCTATGGTGCTAGACCTTCTTGTATCATCCCCTCCCTCTTGAGAAGGATTTGTCCTCAAATCCAAAAGGTCTTCATCTTCACTATCAAATCCTGAAAAAGGTTGAAGATCAGATACATTGAAAGTAGCATGAACACCATATTCAGGAGGAAGATCAAGTTGATATGCATTGTTATTGATCCTCCTTATCACTCTAAAAGGTCCATCTCCTCTAGGATTGAGTTTGGATTTTCTTAGTTGAGGAAATCTTTCTTTTCTAAGATGAATCCAAACTAGATCTCCTTCATTGAAGATTAACTCTTTCTTGCCCTTATTATGTTGCTTGGCATATTTCTCATTTTGTTGTTGAATTTGAATTTTAACCCTTTGATGTAATTCTTTGATAAATTTAGACTTAGATACCCCATCTTGATGAATAAAATCAATAGAATTTGGAAGGGGTATTAAATCCATGGGTGTCAAAGGATTAAAACCATAAACAACTTCAAAAGGAGACAATTTAGTAGTTCCATGAACTACTCTATTGTAGGCAAACTCAACATGAGGCAGGTACTCATCCCAAGATTTGTGATTTCCTTTAAGAACAACCCTTAGTAAAGTGGAAAGAGATCTATTGACTACTTCAGTTTGACCATCTGTTTGAGGATGGCAAGTAGTAGAAAAAGATAACTTAGTCCCTAATCTAGACCATAAGGTCCGCCAAAAGTGACTAAGAAATTTTGTATCTCTATCCGAAACTATTACCTTAGGTAACCCATGAAGTTTAACCACATCTCTAAAGAATAACTTTGCAATGTTGCTTGCATCATCTACTTTGTGGCAAGGTATAAAATGAGCCATTTTGCTAAATCTATCTACCACCACAAAGATAGAATCAAAACCCCTAGAAGTTTTGGGAAGACCTAACACAAAATCCATACTTATCTCTTCCCAAGGGTTGGAAGCAACATTCAAAGGAGTATACAGTCCATGAGGCATTGATTTAGATTTAGCTTCTAAACAAGTTATACACTTAAAACAATGCCTTTGAACATCCCTTCTCATGTGAGGCCAAAAGAATTTTTCTTTCAACATGCCAAGAGTCTTTTCTACCCCAAAATGCCCCATTAATCCTCCCTCATGTGTCTCTTTAACAAGGAGTTTTCTATGTGAACCTTGGGGAATGCAAATTTTTCCTTCTTTAAAAAGATATCCCTCTTTCACATAGAATCCTCCTTGAGGCTTATTGAGACATTCCTCATAGATATGAGCAAAATCAAGATCTTGTGAATATAATTCAAGAATGTTATTAAAGCCAAGAATTTGAGCTCCCAATGTGGCTAATAGATTAATTTTTCTTGACAAAGCATCAGCCACCACATTGGATTTTCCTTTCTTGTATTTAATAACATAAGTGAATTGTTCAATGAATTCCAACCACTTAGCATGCCTCTTTTGTAACTTGTGTTGACTCTTCAAATACTTAAGTGATTCATGATCACTATGAATGATAAACTCCTTGGCAACAAGGTAATGTTCCCAAGTTTGAAGAGCCCTCACAAGTGCATAGATTTCTTTGTCATAGGTGGGATAATTACAAGAGGCACCATGAAGTTTTTCACTAAAGTATGCAATTGGGTGTCCTTCTTGTAATAATACTGCACCTATGCCAAATCCTGAAGCATCACATTCTAGCTCAAAAGTTTTGGAAAAATTTGGCAAACCTAGAATGGGTGCTTGTGTGAGCTTCTCTTTGAGTAGCTCAAAAGCTTTTTGTTGTTTATCCCCCCAATGGAATGTAACATCTTTTTTCACCAACTCATTGAGGGGTAAAGCAAGACTAGAGAAGTTAGGAACAAATCTTCTATAAAAGCTTGCCAACCCATGGAAGCTCCTTACTTCTCCTACATTCTTTGGAGGAGGCCAATCTTGGATGGCCTTTATTTTTTCTGGGTCCACATGAACCCCATTTTTGGTGACCACAAATCCAAGAAATATGACACTATCAACACAAAAGGTACACTTGTCAAAGTTTGCAAACAATTTGTGTGTTCTAAGAATTGTTAAAACAACTCTCAAATGTTTTTCATGAGTTTGCAAATTTTGACTATATACCAAGATGTCATCAAAGTAAACAACTACAAACTTCCCAATGCAATCCCTAAGGACATGATTCATAAGTCTCATGAATGTGCTTGGAGCATTTGTAAGACCAAAAGGCATAACTAGCCATTCATATAATCCAAACTTGGTCTTAAAGGTAGTTTTCCATTCATCACCTTCCTTAATTCTTATTTGGTGATAGCCACTTTTTAAATCTACCTTTGAAAATATTTGTGCTCCATGCAATTCATCCAACATGTCATCAAGCCTAGGAATGGGATGTCTATACTTGATTGTGATGTTGTTGATAGCTCTACAATCACAACACATGCGCCACTTCCCATCTTTTTTTGGTACAAGTAACACTGGTACAGCACAGGGACTTAGACTCTTTTGAACTAAGCCTTTATCTAGCAACTCTTGGACTTGTGTCTCAATCTCCTTAGTTTCTTGGGGATTTGTCCTATAGGCTGGCCTATTAGGAAGAACTGCCCCTGGAATGAAATCAATTTGATGTTCAATTCCTCTTATGGGTGGAAGCCCTTTTGGAATTTCTTGTGGGAATAGATCATCAAATTCTTTCAAAAGTTTTTGAATGGATGGAGAAAGAGTTGAAGTCTTTGAATCACTAGATGTGCATGTAAGTGTCCCTTGACAAAGAAGAAGATATGAAGGTTGCTCAACTTGAAGTGTATTGATTAAAGTCTTTTTGTTTAAAAGGACTTCATGTTGAGTGACCTTAGGTGGCACACTTGTTTCTATACCTCCCTTTCTTTTTGACTTTTTCTTTTGATTATGTTCTTGCTTTCTTAAAATCTTCATTTGTGCTTGATCCTTAGCCACTTGGGTAGGAGTCAAAGGATGAAGCACAAACTTCTTGTCCTTTTGATGGATAGTGATGGTATTGGTTAGACCATGATGGATAGTTTGATGATCAAATTGCCATGGTCTCCCCAATAACACATGACATGCTTCCATGGGAACTATATCACATAAAACTTCATCTTTGAAGTTCCCAATGGAAAATGCCAACTTCACTTGATTCTTGACTATTATATCCCCATCTTCATTTAGCCAATGAAGTTTATAAGGTTTTGGATGGGGTATAATATCAAGTTTCAACTTCTCAACCAACCTTGTGCTACAACAATTGCAACAAGACCCACTATCAACAATGAGAGAACAATGATTTTCTTGAATTTTACATCTTGTGTGAAAGATGTTCTCTCTTTGTGATATATGTTCAAGACTTGGTTGGTTGCTAAGTATCCTTCTCACCATGAGAAGTTGTCCATCATCAGCATATATTTCCTCTTCCCTCTCTTCTTCCTCACTCTCACTTGTACTAGTTGGGGTGTCACTTTCACTACTATAAATGTCCTTGCCTTTCAAAATAATGTTTCTTTTTGTAGGACATTGAGTAGCTACATGACCCCTTCCTAGACATTTGAAGCATTTGATTTCACTTGTTCTTGTGTGTGAGGGTGTCTCTTTCTTGGGTCTCTCTTCTATTTTGGCTAGAGGTTTAAATGGCTCTTTTTCTTTAAAAATTTTCTTTTCAAAAGTAGGTTGAACTTGAATTCTTTTAGAAGAAGATTTTCTCAAGTTTTGTTGTTCTACCTTTATACACATTTGAACAAGATCATTCAAATCTCTATAAGGTAGAAGTTCAACCCTATCTCTTATGTCAAAATTGAGCCCACTTAAAAATCTAGCTAAAGTAGTTTCTGGACCTTCTACTATGCCTGCCCTCATCATATACAACTCCATCTTTTGTCTATATTCCTCAACTGTCATAGACCTTTGTTGTAACCTTTGGAGTTTATCCATGAGTTCTCTATTGTAGTAGGAGGGAATGTGTCTCCTCCTAAGGGCAGACTTGAGATCATTCCAATAGTGGATGGGAGGGGCTTGATGTCTAAGCCTCTCTTGGACCAAGGCGGTCCACCAATACATTGCATACCCTTGAAAACTTAGGGTAGCTAGAGAGACCTTCCTCTCTTCACTCACTTGATGGCATTCAAACAATTGTTCTACCTTCATCTCCCAATCAAGATAAGCCTCTACATTGTCCTTCCCATGGAAGTGAGGCAACACCACATTGACTTCTTTAGGGGGTGGGGGTGCATGAGAATTTCTCCTATGCCTTCTAGAAGTAGAAGGCTGATGAGGGTAATAATCACCCAAACTCATAGACATCCCTCCCTCTTGAGAGTTTTCACTCTGACTTCCCCTAGACTTACTTTTCCTTATCATTCTCAACTCATCTTGAATAACAGCATTTTGAAGCTCTCTATTTGCTTTCTCTTCATTCATTTCTCTTCTTATTTCCTTGAATTCATTAACTAAAGTTTGAAGAGAAAAATGTTCTTTTTCACTATCACTAATCCTAGGAGAATGCCTTCTAGACATTATGATGGACTTAAATGTTATTCTTGAAGTAAAGACTAGAGCTTTTCACTTGAAAGCAATATTCCAGGTAAGGGAGGTGATTCACTAGGAATGCTTAAGTACCAAGCCTTATCCTTGCCAAATATGCTTCTAGTTACTTACTAGAGTCCTTAGATCAAAATCACTCTTAAATCCACTTAAGTCTTAAAGACAACAAAGAAAACACAAAGCCAAGAAAAGACACAGCCTAACTCTAAATTCGGACCCCTAAGAGAGCTTCCTATTCGCACAAGATATATGCTATCTAGTTGAGAATGGGACAAGCAATTAAAGTGAGGTCTCCTAGGTGAGGCTTAGACTTTGGATCTAAGACACACTCACAGTCTACCAAATTTAAAGTGATGAGACTTTTAGTCAAGTTAGCAAATGAGGGAAGAACACTTATGAGCTCTTCCACTTCACTTGCTTGAAATGGCCAACTTACAAAATTGAAAAAGAAAATAAACACCAAAAATACAAAGGAAACACAAAATTTGGGAAAACAAGGATGTGGTTGAATGTGGCAGCTTTGGTTGCTCTCAAACAAGTAATGAATCAGCTTGGATTCATGCAATTCTCTCAGCTGCAAGTGAATTATGCTGCTGTTGCAGCAACCAGTTTGATGCATACCAGTGAAGAATTTGGGTCTGCTGCACCAAAAAAATCAGCCTCAAGGTTGATCTTTCCTTGCTCCAATCCACTCCCTCAGATGCTACCAGTGTTGTAGGACCACCTGAGATAATTCTGCACCCAACAAAGAGCTCATACAGACCACCAATGATCAATTATTAAGCCAGAAAATCAACACTGCTGCTGCCAGAAAACTGTTAAACCAGAATGCACAACTGTAGTTTTATCAAACAGCTTATGTGCAGGATTTTCAAACAACTTAAATCAATCAATTAATCGGTTTCCCATGAATGGTGGCACTCAAAATGAACTTAGGAAAGGATCTAGAGTAGATTTGAAAAGCAAGAAACAAAGATAAGTTGCAGCTTTGATCAATTTCGAAACCAAATGTAAACTAGGCAAAGTGTTTGATAAAATGCCTAGAAGAAAGCTAAAAAAAAAAATGTGCATCAGATTTTAAATTTTGCTTGGCACTGGTTCACACAGCTTTTTACAATGCAGTTTATGGTAAGATTTGAATTGTGCAATTCTTTTAATTCAATTGAACCAAGCTTTTGCTACCAATTCTGAACTAAATTTGATGCAGTAATTCAATCAAGCTTTCAAATTAAAATTCTGCAACTATACCAGAAAAAGATACTTAAAAAATTGGTGGTTTGAATGGTCATTTTGCACAAACAAATCTGGACTCTTAATTTTATGATTTGAGCAAATTTGTTGTACCAAATATGACTTGTGCAAACTGCCAGCAGAGGCTAAATGCTTTTAAATCAAAATTTGACTATTGCAATTGCTATTTCACACCAAATTTGGCCAATTCACCATCCAATTTTTTAGCAAAAGAATCAAACTGATATGTAATCAATTAAAATGACTCTAGGACAGCAAATCAAACTTAAACAAGACTCTAGGAATGACTGAAAAGATATCCAAATATGAGTTCTAATCTGGACAGATTCAAAATCAAAAAAATTCAGAAACATCAATCAAAGATATGTGCAGTTCGGTCAAGCTGCTTGAATGAGTTATGGATTCTGCAGAATGGTGCAACCAGATTGATTGTCTTGGACAATTCCTTGTTTATATGGTATGCACACATCACATTACAGTAATTCCATTATCACCAATGTTTAACTTCACACGGTGCATTTCAGAAAACACATTTTAAATCAGATTCAAACCAGATTTAAATTCTGCATTAACGGGAACTGCACTGTGATGGAATTCAAGATGCACAAGCTCATTCATCATTGCTCATCTCATGTGCTTCTATTGAAAATCCAATCAACACAGCAGATTTATCCCAAACCAGTTTCAACTCAGAAATTTGACAAAATAAACCACAACACAGTACTAGACATGACAGAATTGGATTTCTAAATTAAAAGACTCAAAGCAATGGAATGAACCGATTAAGTGGAGGAAGTTGAGGAACTGGACGAAGTGGAGGAAGTTGACGAAGTTGACGAACTGGAGGAAGTGGAGGAAGTGGAAGAAGTGGAGGAAGTTGACGAAGTGATGAAGTTGCTCCAGCAGAAGTGAGGATTGAAGGCAGTGGAATGATGAATGGAATCATGAGCAATGTTGAATATGGCTCACGAGAAGCAGTGGCAGCGGACGAAGATGTGATTTAGCAGCAGCAGTATAGTTAATGCAGTGGAGGCAGATCTGGATGCAGAGATGGGTGTAGAGATGGATGCAGAGATGGATGCAGAGCTCTATGGTGAGTGGATTATCTAACTCAGAAAGCCTTCACTGGAAGGAAGCTAGAAGGAGAAGGAAAGCTCAATAAGAGGTGACTTTTGGCAGAGTTCTGGTTGCTGGAAAAATGCATCAGCATAGTAAAACTCCATATATTCAAAAGTGAGCTACAAGCTTTGCTTATGAGATTTTATAGATCAATCTCAAAGCTTAAGCAAGCCTTTACACGTTTCTTTTTAGATCTGAAATGCTAACCATGTGCTAAATGTGTGGCTTCTAGAAAGCCTTATGAAACACGTGAGTTTTACATGTGGAGAGAAAAACTTTACTAATGCCACCCCTTAGAAGGATAAGCACACCCCTTCTTGTGTGGAAATGTCCATTTTACCCTTCTCCATGTTTTGGCAAATTTGTAACATCTTCTTGTTCTCCAATTTTCCATCCAAAAATAGCAAATAGTATTTGACCTTGGGGAGAATACTCATCTTGGAGCTTTTTGGCCATCCCTCTTGTGATGGGTCCTATGGTGCTAGACCTTCTTGTATCACGAAGTGGACGAAGTGGAGGAAGTGGAGGAAGTGGAGGAAGTGGACAAACTTGACGAAGTGGACGAAATGGACGAAGTTGACGAAATGGAGGAAGTGGATGAAGTTGACCAAGTGGAAGAAGTGCAGGAAGTGGACGATGTTGAGGAAGTGGAGGAAGTCCACGAAGTTGACGAAGTGGACGAAGTGGAAGAAGTTGACGAAGTGGACGAATTGGACGAAGTGACGAAGTGGACGAAATGGACAAAGTGGAGGAAGTGGAGGAAGTGTACGAACTTGACGAAATGAAGGAAGTGGATGAAGTGGAGGAAGTGGAGGAAGTGGAGGAAGTGCAGGAAGTGGACGAAGTGAATGAAGTGGAGGAAGTGGAGAAATGGATGATGTTGAGGAAGTGGACGAAATGGAAGAATTGGAGGAAGTGGACTGATGAGAGGGTCGCACCTCTCAAAAAGTTGTGCATAAAAGAATGCAGTATAGTGCTAGGCAGTGACTCCTAGGTCGTCTCTCAAGGACCAATTTTGGTTCAGTCTCAGATCAAACACGTAGTGGGGGGGGGGGGGTTTGCGAAAGGTTTGTGAATGCAATTGAACTAAATTAAAACACGAACATAAACACGGATGTAAATGAAGAATCAAAACGGTTGGTCACTAAAGCTAACAATACAATTAAATTAAAGGAGTGAAAATTAACTTTGTGATGATTAGCATTGAAAGGAGAACATGATAATCAAGCAAAGATCACTTAAAAATTAGCAAGCATTCTAACCTAAATGTATGCAATATTAAATTTGTAACAAAAAGAAAAACTTGAGAATAGAATCAAAGCATTCACTAGTACAGGAGTAGGCTATAGCACCGGTTAAAATTGGTTATAGGCACCGGTTCTGCAACCGGTGCATAACCAGACGAGTTAAAAAAGTATAGATTTTATGCCTCGATCATGAACCGAGACAAAAGTGGTAAGATTATGTCCCGAACTTTAGGATAACCGAGGTCGTAACCCTTTTTTTTTTTTAATTTAAGTAACCCAGTTCAGTTCAAGCAGTTCAGTTCAAGCAGGAGGAAGGAGGATTCGGTGACCGAAATTCAAAAAATGCAACTGCAGAACCCAGAAGCGCAACCCATAACCCAGAACAACAACCTACAACCCAAAACAACAATCCAGAATCACCATAACAGCAACCCAAAACTCAAATCGTGCCTCCATGATTCAATCTTCTCCACCCCAACCTGCACACAGAACCCAGAAACTCAAAAATCGGAGAAACGAAGATCAAATAACAGAAACTCAAACGGTAGGAGAGAAAACAGAGATGGTGAGGGAGATCGAGAAATTGTCGCTGCCGCCGCGTCCTCGTCATCCCCGCGTCCACCATCCTTTCTCTCTCGCCGGAAACCACCGATCTCGCGACTGTGCTGGCTGTGTGGGTGTCGTCGTCGCGACGGGATCTAGACTCAAGGACGTTGGGGTCGTTGTCGCACTCGGAGCAGAGGATGACTGGACGAGAACGAGCTGCCGGAATGGTCGAGAACGAGACTGGACAAGAACGAGCTGGACGACGCGAGAAAGCGATGGAGGGAGTGGGAGGGAGGGAGTCAGATCTGGAGGAAGAAGGAAAGGAGGGAGAGCGAGGGAGCGAGGGTGGGTTGCAGATCTGGAGGAGGAAGAGCGAGGGAGCGAGGGTGGGTTGCAGATCTGGAGGAGGGAGAACGAGGGAGCGAGGGTGGGTTGCAGATTTGGAGGAGGGAGAGCGAGGGAGCGAGGGTGGGTTGCAGATCTGGAGGAGGGAGAGCGAGAGAGCGAGGGTGGGTTGCAGATCTGAGGAGGAAGAACGAAATTAAAGTTTACATTTTTTTGCTTAAGTGTGTGTTGCACATATGACTCGGTTCTCTCTGCCCGAAACAATACATGCATAGGTCTTGGTTCTAGTCCTGACCGAGGCATATAGTCCTAAAAAAAAAATATAAAAAAAAATATAAAATGACTATATACCTCGGTTTCCGTTTAAACCGAGGCATAAACACTATTTCGTACTGGTTCTGATGGGACATGTGGGTTTTTAGGCTTCGGTCGGTGCTTTAACCGAGGTAATATGACTTATATGCTTCGGTTGATTTTGAACCGAGACATATAAGTTTGCTTAAACTACAAAAATGCCACCGTATTTTAATAGGCTTCGGTTTCACCTAAACCGGTGCCTATAACGCGAGTTTAAAACCAGTTTTTTTACTAGTGATTTAAATTAATTCAAAAGAAAACCCTTGAAGTATCTCTCTTGGACGTGGCAGCTGTTGGATACCATGCTCACCAAAATTAATCACCATAATGCACCACAAAAATAAATCACCCCGTGCACTAGCTAGATGAAATCCCGAGAGCTGCTTCTCATTCCAGGACGTGGCAGCGTACACACCAACGCTGCACATTCATTTTTCTCTCAAAGAAAACGAAGGTGGTTCTCCCATGCCATCATCATTAAGCCATCAACGTGTCCTAATTTTTCCACCCGTGACACCACTCTTCCACCTAATCTACTTCTCATTCCAAAAAAAACTAATCAAAAGCAAGCTACTTTTCCTCTAAGCCGTAACATCCTTGCACCCACTTCTCCAAGCAATTAATTAATCTTCTTCTTCCAACATTAACCATCGTACATGTGTACCTACCCTCCTCAATCATCTAACAAACCAAAAGAGATAAAATCTTGCTACTAGAAATGCAATGAACCGAGAACACCCTCATCAATTTGCAACACAGTAAATCAAAGAGAACCAAATTTAAATCATGCTTGTGTAAAGAACTTAATTTGCAAAGATAAGCCAATGCTAGTAAATTTTCAGTGATGAACCAGTAGAATAGCAGTACATTCCAGCAGTTCAAGAATTAAAATACAACAACATTCAAGCTGCTATACGTCACCCCACACAAATACTCCTATCTAATCACCTTGCTACTATTCTCTAAACTAAAATAAATTCTTTTTCTAAAAGAAACCATCAATCACCATGAGCACCTCTTGGACGTGGCTTCCCACCAACTTTCACCTAATCACTTCTCATTCCATTAAAGCAAAAGAAATGCAGGCACATTCCTTCCAGCAAAATAATCACCGTTTCCAGTATCACATTCCCGTACACACCACTTACGCATGCTACTGCCAAATGAACTCTCCAAGCCAAAATAAATCAGCTCCTTGCTCTTCCGTGGACAAAACCAAATAAAAAAATGCAATGAGAATCTAGCAAAAATAATAAACATCAGCTCTTCATTGATTCCATCCCAAAAACAATATTCAAAAGCCAAGAGAAAATAAACAAGTAACAAGTGGCGGTTGGGTCACGCTCCTCAGCCGAGACACCCCTCTTTCTCCTCTAAGGGTTTTTAAACCCTCGTGTCCCCTCTGCGTGCAACTGCTCCCAGGCCATGGTGGACTTGCTCTTCTTTTTGCCACATGAGCTTTGCTTCACGTGCTATTGCCTAAAGCCCATCATACTCTCCAAGTGCACCCCTTCTTTTGCTGCTAGGCCGTGGAATGCTCTCTCTCTCTTCGTGGCTGCTACTGGGCGCTTCAATTGAAAGACGTGGCAGCCCCGTGCTTTGCTGGACTTGCTCCTCACGTTCCTTGCAAGAAAGTGTTGCAACGGCCCAATTGTATATTGCCAAAATGAATTGTGGGGGCCGTGTGCTTTTTTTAATGATTTGGAGAATAAAAGCTTGTGGAAATGTGCGGGAATTAAAACATGCACTTAGCATTTTGGAGCTCCTTATGTGGACGTGAGCTTATTTGCAGCCCAAGTCGTGACACTCCACTTTCCAATTTTAAAATCGAAAAGCTTTCCATGTGGGCCGTGATGTGCATGTGGCTGCTTTTTTTCTTTGCTATTCAATAAAGCCAAGCTGTTGTATGCCTCTGTTTAAGAGTGTTGGGAGGTTTTAGCACTGTCCAATTATCAATTCCTAGCTACCACAAGTACCCAACAGCAAGCAAATGCAAACAGATTAGAAATCACTCAAACAGTAAGCATTGGACTGACATAGGGGAGTAAAAAAAATACTGGGAACAGCACAGAACGAATTTAAACAAAATAAAAACTATACGTGAAAATAGACATCCATACGAAACTATGAAAAAAAATTGCATGGAAAACGGATAAGAATTGAACTCAAACGAGGACACACAAGTTGACACAACATTCACGCAGCACTGTGCGAAAATTGAAATGACTGAGATGCATTGGACTCAATTGCCATTTCTCATTTAACCTTGAAATGTCCCAAATTGTATCTCCAAATTTTCCTTGTAATATAATTAGCTCAGATAATTCAAATTAGTTAAAATAAGAATTTCCGATCAAAATTAGCACAATTAGGAAAAATAGGATAATATTGTACATTCAAGCACAATTCCTTGATTAAATCTGGTACAATAAACTAAGTGAAATCAATAAAATATTGATTCATCATGGACGAACTTGACGAAGTGCAGGAAGTGGACGAAATGGACGAAGTGGACGAAATTGTCGAAGTGGACGAAGTGGATGAAGTGGTGAATGTGGACGAAGTGGAAGAACTGGACGAAGTGGAGGAAGTGGACGAAGTTGACGAAGTGGACAAAGTGGTGGACGTGGGGGAAGTGGAGGAAGTGGAGGAAGTTGACGAAGTGGACGAAGTGGCCAAAGTGGAGGATGTGAAGGAAGTGGAGGAAGTGGAGGAAGTGGACGAACTTAACGAAGTGGACGAAATGGACGAAGTGGACGAAGTTGACGAAGTGGAGGAAGTGGACGAAGTTGACGAAGTGGAAGAAGTGGAGGAAGTGAATGAAGTGGAGGAAGTGGAGGAAGTGCACGAAGTGGACGAAGTGGAAGAAGTTGACGAAGTGGACGAAGTGACGAAGTGGACGAAGTGACGAAGTGGACGAAGTGGAGGAACTGGATGAAGTGGATGAAGTGGACAAAGTGGACAAAGAGGAGGAAGTGGAGGAGGAAGAGGAGGAAGTGGACGAACTTGACGAAGTGGACGAAATGGACGAAGTTGACGAAATGGAGGAAGTGGACGAAGTTGACGAAGTGGAAGAAGTGCAGGAAGTGAACGAAGTGGACGAAGTTGACAAAGTAGGCGAAAATGGACGAAATGGACGAAGTGGACGAAGTTGACGAAGTGGAGGAAGTGGAGGAAATGCAGGAAGTGAACGAAATGGACGAACTTGACGAAGTCGACGAAGTGGACGTAGTGGACGAAGTTGACGACGTGGAGGAAGTGGACGAAGGGGAAGAAGTGGACCAAGAGGACGAAGTGGACGAAGTTGACAAAGTGGAGGAAGTGCATGAAGTGGAGGAAGTGGAGGAAGTGGAGGAAGTGGATGAAGTGGATGAAGTGGATGAAGTTGAGGAAGTGGAGGAAATCGACGATGTTGAGGAAGTCGAGAACGTGGACGAAATGGAGGATGTGGACGAAGTGGAGGAAATGAAGGAAGTGGAGGAAGTAGACGAAGTGGACGAAGTGGACGAAGTCGACGAAGTGGAGGAAGTGGAGGAAGTGGAGGAAGTGGACAAAGTTGACGAAGTGGAAGAAGAGGAAGAAGTGGATGAAATGGCGGAAGTGGAGGAAATCGACGATGTTGAGGAAGGGGATGAAGTTGACGAAATGGAGGAAGTGGAGGAATTGGACGAAGTGGACGAAGTGGAGGAAGTGGAGGAAGTTGACGAAGTGGAGGAAGTGGAGGAAGTAGAGGAAGTGGAAGAAGTGAACGAAGTAGAGGAAGTGGAGGAACTGGACGAAGTGGAGGAAGTTGACGAAGTTGACAAAGTGGAGGAAGTGTAGGAAATGGATGAAGTGGATGAAGTGGAGGAAGTGGAAGAAGTGGAGGAAGTGGAGGAAGTTGACGAAGCGGACGAAGTGGAGGAAGTGGATGAAGTTGATGAAGTGGAAGAAGTGCAGGAAGTGGACGATGTTGAGGAAGTGGAGGAAGTGCACGAAGTTGACAAAGTGGACGAAGTGGAAGAAGTTGACGAAGTGGACGAAGTGGACGAAGTGGACGAATTGGACGAAGTGACGAAGTGGACGAAGTGGATGAAGTGGACAAAGTGGAGGAAGTGGAGAAAGTGGACGAACTTGACGAAATGAAGGAAGTGGAGGAAGTGGAGGAAGTGGACGAAGTGGAGGAAGTGGAGAAATGGATGATGTTGAGAAATTGGACGAAATGGAAGAACTGGAGGAAGTGGACGAAGTGGACGAACTTGATGAAGTGGACGAAATGGACGAAGTGGACGAAATTGTCGAAGTGGACGAAGTGGAGGTTCACTTCATCCACTTCATCCACTTCTTCCACTTGTCGAAGTGGAAGAAGTGGATGAAGTGAATGAAGTGGAGGAAGTGGAGGAAATCGACGATGTTGAGGAAGTGGAGAAAGTGGACGAAATGGAGGAAGTGTACAAAGTGGACGAAGTGGAGGAAATGGAGGAAGTGGAGGAAGTAGACGAAGTAGACCAAGTGGACGAATTGGACCAACTCGACGAAGTGGATGAAGTAGAGGAAGTGGACAAAGTTGACGAAGCAGAAGAAGTGGAAGAAGTGGATGAAGTGGATGAAGTGAATGAAGTGGTGGAAGTGGAGGAAATCGACGATGTTGAGGAAGTGGAGGAAGTTGACGAAATGGAGGAAGTGGACGAAGTGGAGGAAGTGGAGCAAGTGGAAGAAGTGGAGGAATTGGACGAAGTGGAGAAAGTGGAGGAAGTTGTCGAAGTGGAGGAAGTGGAGGAAATAGAGGAACTGGACGAAGTGGATGAAGTGGACAAAGTGGACAAAGAGGAGGAAGTGGAGGAGGAAGAGGAGGAAGTGGACGAACTTGACGAAGTGGACGAAATGGACGAAGTTGACGAAATGGAGGAAGTGGACAAACTTGACGAAGTGGAAGAAGTGCAGGAAGTGAATGAAGTGGAGGAAGTGGACGATGTTGAGGAAGTGCACGAAGTTAATGAAGTGGACGAAGTGGAAGAAGTGGACGAAGAGGAGGAAGTGGACGAAGTGGAGGAAGTGGACGAAGTGGAGGAAGTGGACAAAGTGGAGGAAGTGGAGGTTGTGGAGGAAGTGGAGGAAGAGGACGAACTTGACGAAGTGGACGAAATGGTCAAAGGGAACGAAGTCGACGAAGTGGAGGAAGTGGAGGAAGCGGAGGAAGTGGACAAAGTTGACGAAGTGCAGGAAGTGAATGAAGTGGAGCAAGTGGACGAAATGGAGGAAGTGGAGGAAGTAGACGAAATGGAGGAAGTGGACGAAGTTGAGGAAGTGGAGGAAGTGGACGAACTTGGTGAAGTGGACGAAATGGACGAAGTGGACGAAATTGATGAAGTGGACGAAGTGAACGAAGTGGAGAATGTGGACGAAGTGGAGGAAGTGGAAAGACTGGACGAACTTGACAAAGTAGGCGAAAATGGACGAAATGGTGGAAGTGAACGAAGTTGACGAAGTGGAGGAAGTGGAGGAAGTGGACGAAGTGGAGGGAGTGGAGGAAATGCAGGAAGTGAACGAAGTAGACGAACTTGACGAAGTCGACGAAGTGGACGCAGTGGACGTAGTTGACGACGTGGAGGAAGTGGACGAAGGGGAAGAAGTGGACAAAGAGGACGAAGTGGACGAAGTTGACAAAGTGGAGGAAGTGCATGAAGTGGAGGAAGTGGACGAAGTGGACGAAGTGGACGAAGTGGACAAAGTTGACGAAGTGGAAGAAGTGGAAGAAGTGGATGAAGTGGATGAAGTGGATGAAGTGGAGGAAGTGGAGGAAATCGACGATGTTGAGGAAGTCGAGAAAGTGGACGAAATGGAGGATGTGGACGAAGTGGAGGAAATGGAGGAAGTGGAGGAAGTAGACGAAGTGGACGAAGTGGACGAAGTCGACGAAGTGGAGGAAGTGGAGGAAGTGGACAAAGTTGACGAAGTGGAAGAAGAGGAAGAAGTGGATGAAGTGGATGAAGTGGCAGAAGTGGAGGAAATCGACGATGTTGACGAAGTGGAGGAAGTTGACGAAATGGAGGAAGTGGAGGAAGTGGAGCAAGTGGAAGAAGTGGAGGAATTGGACGAAGTGGACGAAGTGGAGGAAGTGGAGGAACTTGACGAAGTGGAGGAAGTGGAGGAAGTAGAGGAAGTGGAAGAAGTGTACGAAGTAGAGGAAGTGGAGGAACTGGACGAAGTGGAGGAAGTTGACGAAGTTGACAAAGTGGAGGAAGTGCAGGAAATGGATGAAGTGGACGAAGTGGAGGAAGTGGAAGAAGTGAAGGAAGTGGAGGAAGTGGAGGAAGTTGACGAAGCAGACGAAGTGGAGGAAGTGGAGGAAGTGGAGGAAGTGGACAAACTTGACGAAGTGGACGAAATGGACCTAGTTGACGAAATGGAGGAAGTGGATGAAGTTGACGAAGTGGAAGAAGTGCAGGAAGTGGACGATGTGAATGAAGTGGAGGAAGTGGAGGAAATCGACGATGTTGAGGTAGTGGAGAAAGTGGACGAAATGGAGGAAGTGGACAAAGTGGACGAAGTGGAGGAAATGGAGGAAGTGGAGGAAGTAGACGAATTAGACCAAGTGGACGAAGTGGACCAAGTCGACGAAGTGGATGAAGTGGAGGAAGAGGACAAAGTTGACGAAGCAGAAGAAGTGGAAGAAGTGGATGAAGTGGATGAAGTGAATGAAGTGGTGGAAGTGGAGGAAATCGACGATGTTGAGGAAGTGGAGGAAGTGGAGGAAGTGGAAGAAGTGGAGGAAGTGGAGCAAGTTGACGAAGCAGACAAAGTGGAGGAAGTGGAGGAAGTGGAGGAAGTGGACAAACTTGACGAAGTGGACGAAATGGACCTAGTTGACGAAATGGAGGAAGTGGATGAAGTTGACGAAGTGGAAGAAGTGCAGGAAGTGGACGATGTTGAGGAAGTGGAGGAAGTGCACGAAGTTGACGAAGTGGACGAAGTGGAAGAAGTTGACGAAATGGACGAACTGGACGAATTGGACGAAGTGACGAAGTGGATGAAGTGGACAAAGTGGAGGAAGTGGACGAACTTGACGAAATGAAGGAAGTGGACGAAGTGGTGGAAGTGGAGGAAGTGGACGAAGTGGAGGAAGTGGAGAAATGGATGATGTTGAGAAATTGGACGAAATGGAAGAACTAGAGGAAGTGGACGAACTTGATGAAGTGGACGAAATGGACGAAGTGGACGAAATTGTCGAAGTGGACGAAGTGGAGGTTCACTTCATCCACTTCATCCACTTCATCCATTTCTTCCACTTCTCGAAGTGGAAGAAGTGGATGAAGTGGATGAAGTGAATGAAGTGGAGGAAGTGGAGGAAATCGACGATGTTGAGGAAGTGGAGAAAGTGGACGAAATGGAGGAAGTGGACAAAGGGGACGAAGTGGAGGAAATGGAGGAAGTGGAGGAAGTAGACGAAGTAGACCAAGTGGACGAAGTGGACCAAGTCGACGAAGTGGATGAAGTGGAGGAAGTGGACAAAGTTGACGAAGCAGAAGAAGTGGAAGAAGTGGATGAAGTGGATGAAGTGAATGAAGTGGTGGAAGTGGAGGAAATCGACGATGTTGAGAAAGTGGAGGAAGTTGACGAAATGGAGGAAGTGGAGGAAGTGGAGCAAGTGGAAGAAGTGGAGGAATTGGACGAAGTGGATGAAGTGGAGGAAGTGGAGGAAGTTGACGAAGTGGAGGAAGTGGAGGAAGTAGAGGAAGTGGAAGAAGTGGACGAAGTGGAGGAAGTTGAGGAACTGGACGAAGTGGAGGAAGTTGACGAAGTTGACGAACTGGAGGAAGTGGAGGAAGTGGAAGAAGTGGAAGAAGTGGAGGAAGTTTACGAAGTGGACGAAGTGGAGGAAGTGGAGGAAGTGGAGGAAGTGGACAAACTTGACGAAGTGGACGAAATGGACGAAGTTGACGAAATGGAGGAAGTGGATGAAGTTGACCAAGTGGAAGAAGTGCAGGAAGTGGACGATGTTGAGGAAGTGGAGGAAGTCCACGAAGTTGACGAAGTGGACGAATTGGACGAAGTGACGAAGTGGACGAATTGGACGAAGTTGACGAAGTGGACGAATTGGACGAAGTGACGAAGTGGACGAAATGGACAAAGTGGAGGAAGTGGAGGAAGTGTACGAACTTGACGAAATGAAGGAAGTGGACGAAGTGGAGGAAGTGGAGGAAGTGGAGGAAGTGCAGGAAGTGGACGAAGTGAATGAAGTGGAGGAAGTGGAGAAATGGATGATGTTGAGGAAGTGGACGAAATGGAAGAACTGGAGGAAGTGGACGAACTTGACGAACTGGAGGAAGTGGACGAACTTGATGAAGTGGACAAAATGGACGAAGTGGACGAAATTGTCGAAGTGGGCGAAGTGGATGAAGTGGTGAATGTGGACGAAGTGGAAGAACTGGACGAAGTGGAGGAAGTGGACGAAGTTGACGAAGTGGACGAAGTGGTGGACGTGGGGGAAGTGGAGGAAATGGAGGAAGTGGAGGAAGTTGACGAAGTGGACGAAGTGGCCAAAGTGGAGGATGTGGAGGAAGTGGACGAAGTTGACGAAGTGGACGAAATGGACGAAGTTGACGAAGTGGACGAAGTGGACGAAGTTGACGAAGTGGAAGAAGTGGAGGAAGTGAATGAAGTGGAGGAAGTAGAGGAAGTGCACGAAGTGGACGAAGTGGAAGAAGTGGACGAAGTGACGAAGTGGACGAGTTGGTGGAACTGGACGAAGTGAATGAAGTGGACAAAGTGGACAAAGAGGAGGAAGTGGAGGAGGAAGAGGAGGAAGTGGACGAACTTGACGAAGTGGACGAAATGGACGAAGTTGACGAAATGGAGGAAGTGGACGAAGTTGACGAAGTGGAAGAAGTGTAGGAAGGGAATGAAGTGGAGGAAGTGGAGGAATTGGACGATGTTGAGGAAGTGGAGGAAGTGCACGAAGTTAACGAAGTGGACGAAGTGGAAGAAGTGGACGAAGAGGACGAAGTGGAAGAAGTGGACGAAGTGGAAGAAGTGCAGGAAGTGGACGATGTTGAGGAAGTGGAGGAAGTGCACGAAGTTGACGAAGTGGACGAAGTGGAAGAAGTTGACGAAGTGGACGAAGTGGACGAATTGGACGAAGTGACGAAGTGGACGAAGTGGATGAAGTGGACAAAGTGGAGGAAGTGGAGGAAGTGGACGAACTTGACGAAATGAAGGAAGTGGACGAAGTGGAGGAAGTGGAGGAAGTGGAGGAAGTGGACGAAGTGAATGAAGTGGAGGAAGTGGAGAAATGGATGATGTTGAGGAAGTGGACGAAATGGAAGAACTGGAGGAAGTGGACGAACTTGACGAAGTGGACGAACTTGATGAAGTGGACGAAATTGGCGAAGTAGACGAAATTGTCGAAGTGGACGAAGTGGAGGTTCAATTCATCCACTTCTTCCACTTCTCGAAGTGGAAGAAGTGGATGAAGTGGATGAAGTGAATGAAGTGGAGGAAGTGGAGGAAATCGACGATGATGAGGAAGTGGAGAAAGTGGACGAAATGGAGGAAGTGGACAAAGTGGACAAAGTGGAGGAAATGGAGGAAGTGGAGGAAGTAGACGAAGTAGACCAAGTGGACGAAGTGGACCAAGTCGACGAAGTGGATGAAGTGGACAAAGTTGACGAAGCAGAAGAAGTGGGAGAAGTGGATGAAGTGGATGAAGTGAATGAAGTGGTGGTAGTGGAGGAAATCGACGATGTTGAGGAAGTTGACGAAATGGAGGAAGTGGAGGAAGTGGAGCAAGTGGAAGAAGTGGAGGAATTGGACGAAGTGGAGGAAGTTGAGGAAGTGGAGCAAGTGAAGGAAGTAGAGGAAGTGGAAGAAGTGGACGAAGTGGAGGAAGTTGAGGAACTGGACGAAGTGGAGGAAGTTGACGAAGTTGACGAACTGGAGGAAGTTGAGGAAGTGGAAGAAGTGGAGGAAATTGACGAAGTGGACGAAGTGGAGGAAGTGGAGGAAGTGGAGGAAGTGGACAAACTTGACGAAGTGGACGAAGTGGATGAAGTGCAGGAAATGGACGAAGTTGACGAAATGGAGGAAGTGGATGAAGTTGACCAAGTGGAAGAAGTGCAGGAAGTGGACGATGTTGAGGAAGTGGAGGAAGTCCACGAAGTTGACGAAGTGGACGAAGTGGAAGAAGTTGACGAAGTGGACGAATTGGACGAAGTGACGAAGTGGACGAAATGGACATAGTGGAGGAAGTGGAGGAAGTGTACGAACTTGACGAAATGGAGGAAGTGGAGGAAGTGGAAGAAGTGGAGGAAGTGGAGGAAGTGGAGGAAGTGGAGGAAGTGCAGGAAGTGGACGAAGTGAATGAAGTGGAGGAAGTGGAGAAATGGATGATGTTGAGGAAGTGGACGAAATGGAAGAACTGGAGGAAGTGGACGAACTTGACGAAGTGGAGGAAGTGGACGAACTTGATGAAGTGGACGAAATGGACGAAGTGGACGAAATTGTCGAAGTGGACGAAGTGGATGAAGTGGTGAATGTGGACGAAGTGGAAGAACTGGACGAAGTGGACGAAGTTGACGAAGTGGACGAAGTGGTGGACGTGGGGGAAGTGGAGGAAGTGGAGGAAGTGGAGGAAGTTGACGAAGTGGACGAAGTGGCCAAAGTGGAGGATGTGGAGGAAGTGGAGGAAGTGGAGGAAGTGGACGAACTTGACGAAGTGGACGAAATGGACGAAGTTGACGAAGTGGAGGAAGTGGACGAAGTTGACGAAGTGGAAGAAGTCGAGGAAGTGAATGAAGTGGAGGAAGTGGAGGAAGTGCACGAAGTGGACGAAGTGGAAGAAGTTGACGAAGTGGACGAAGTGACGAAGTGGACGAAGTGGAGGAACTGGACGAAGTGGATGAAGTGGACAAAGTGGACAAAGAGGAGGAAGTGGAGGAGGAAGAGGAGGAAGTGGACGAACGTGACGAAGTGGACGAAATGGACGAAGTTGACGAAATGGAGGAAGTGGACGAAGTTGACGAAGTGGAAGAAGTGCAGGAAGTGAATGAAGTGGAGGAAGTGGAGGAAGTGGACGATGTTGAGGAAGTGGAGGAAGTGCACGAAGTTAATGAAAAGGACGAAGTGGAAGAAGTGGACGAAGAGGACAAAGTGGACGAAGTGGACGAAGTGGACAAAGTGGAGGAAGTGGAGGTTGTGGAGGAAGTGGAGGAAGAGGACGAACTTGACGAAGTGGACGAAATGGTCAAAGGGGACGAAGTTGACGAAGTGGAGGAAGTGGACGAAGTGGAGGAAGTGAATGAAGTGGAGGAAGTGGACGAATTGGAGGAAGTGGAGGAAGTGGAGGAAGTGGACGAAATGGAGGAAGTGGACGAAGTTGACGAAGTGGAGGAAGTGGACGAACTTGGTGAAGTGGACGAAATGGAGGAAGTGGACGAAATTGACGAAGTGGACGAAGTGAACGAAGTGGAGAATGTGGACGAAGTGGAGGAAGTGGAAAGACTGGACGAACTTGACAAAGTAGGCGAAAATGGACGAAATGGTGGAAGTGGACGAAGTTGACGAAGTGGAGGAAGTGGAGGAAGTGGAGGAAATGCAGGAAGTGAACGAAGTGGACGAACTTGACGAAGTCGACGAAGTGGACGTAGTGGACGAAGTTGACGACGTGGAGGAAGTGGACGAAGGGGAAGAAGTGGACCAAGAGGACGAAGTGGACGAAGTTGACAAAGTAGAGGAAGTGCATGAAGTGGAGGAAGTGGAGGAAGTGGAGGAAGTAGATGAAGTGGACGAAGTGGACAAAGTGGACGAAGTGGACAAAGTTGACGAAGTGGAAGAAGTGGATGAAGTGGATGAAGTGGATGAAGTGGAGGAAGTGGAGGAAATCAATGATGTTGAGGAAGTGGAGAAAGTGGACGAAATGGAGGATGTGGACGAAGTGGAGGAAATGGAGGAAGTGGAGGAAGTAGACGAAGTGGACGAAGTGGACCAAGTCGACGAAGTGGAGGAAGTGGACAAAGTTGACTAAGTGGAAGAAGAGGAAGAAGTGGATGAAGTGGATGAAGTGGCGGAAGTGGGGGAAATCGACGATGTTGAGGAAGTGGAGGAAGTTGACGAAATGGAGGAAGTGGAGGAAGTGGAGCAAGTGGAAGAAGTGGAGGAATTGGACGAAGTGGACGAAGTGGTGGAAGTTGACGAAGTGGAGGAAGTGGAGGAAGTAGAGGAAGTGGAAGAAGTGGACGAAGTAGAGGAAGTGGAGGAACTGGACGAAGTGGAGGAAGTTGACAAAGTGGAGGAAGTGCAGGAAATGGATGAAGTGGACGAAGTGGAGGAAGTGGAAGAAGTGGAGGAAGTGGAGGAAGTTGACGAAGCGGACGAAGTGGAGGAAGTGGAGGAAGTGGACAAACTTGACGAAGTGGACGAAATGGACCTAGTTGACGAAATGGAGGAAGTGGATGAAGTTGACGAAGTGGAAGAAGTGCAGGAAGTGGACGATGTTGAGGAAGTGGAGGAAGTGCACGAAGTTGACGAAGTGGACGAAGTGGAAGAAGTTGACGAAGTGGACGAAGTGGACGAATTGAACGAAGTGACGAAGTGGACGAAGTGGACGAAGTGGATGAAGTGGACAAAGTGGTGGAAGTGGAGGAAGTGGACGAACTTGACAAAATGAAGGAAGTGGACGAAGTGGAGGAAGTGGTGGAAGTGGACGAAGTGAATGAAGTGGAGGAAGTGGAGAAATGGATGATGTTGAGAAATTGGACGAAATGGAAGAACTGGAGGAACTGGTCGAAGTTGAGGAAGTGGACGAACTTGATGAAGTGGACGAAATGGACGAAGTAGACGAAATTGTCGAAGTGGACGAAGTGGAGGTTCACTTCATCCACTTCTTCCACTTCTCGAAGTGGAAGAAGTGGGTGAAGTGGATGAAGTGAATGAAGTGGAGGAAGTGGAGGAAATCGACGATGTTGAGGAAGTGGAGAAAGTGGACGAAATGGAGGAAGTGGACAAAGTCGACGAAGTGGAGGAAATGGAGGAAGTGGACGAAGTAGATCAAGTGGACGAAGTGGACCAAGTCGACGAAGTGGATGAAGTGGAGGAAGTGGACAAAGTTGACGAAGCAGAAGAAGTGGAAGAAGTGGATGAAGTGGATGAAGTGAATGAAGTGGTGGAAGTGGAGGAAATCGACGATGTTGAGGAAGTGGAGGAAGTTCACGAAATGGAGGAAGTGGAGGAAGTGGAGCAAGTGGAAGAAGTGGTGGAATTGGACGAAGTGGATGAAGTGGAGGAAGTGGAGGAAGTTGACGAAGTGGAGGAAGTGGAGGAAGTAGAGGAAGTGGAGGAAGTGGACGAAGTGGAGGAAGTTGAGGAACTAGACGAAGTGGAGGAAGTTGACGAAGTTGACGAACTGGAGGAAGTGGAGGAAGTGGAAGAAGTGGAGGAAGTTGACGAAGTGGAGGAAGTGGAGGAAGTGGAGAAAGTGGAGGAAGTGGAAGAGGTGGACAAACTTGACGAAGTGGACGAAATGGACGAAGTTGATGAAATGGAGGAAGTGGATGAAGTTGACCAAGTGGAAGAAGTGTAGGAAGTGGACGATGTTGAGGAAGTGGAGGAAGTCCACGAAGTTGACGAAGTGGACGAAGTTGAAGAAGTTGACGAAGTGGACGAATTGGACGAAGTGACGAAGTGGACGAAATGGACAAAGTGGAGGAAGTGGAGGAAGTGTACGAACTTGAGGAAGTGGAGGAAGTGGAGGAAGTGTAGGAAGTGGACGAAGTGAATGAAGTGGAGGAAGTGGAGAAATGGATGATGTTGAGGAAGTGGACGAAATGGAAGAACTGGAGGAAGTGGACGAACTTGACGAAGTGGAGGAAGTGGACGAACTTGATGAAGTGGACGAAATGGACGAAGTAGACGAAATTGTCGAAGTGGACGAAGTGGAGGAAGTGGTGAATGTGGACGAAGTGGAAGAACTGGACGAAGTGGAAGAACTGGACGAAGTGGAGGAAGTGGACGAAGTTGTCGAAGTGGACGAAGTGGTGGACGTGGGGGAAGTGGACGAAGTGGAGGAAGTGGAGGAAGTTGACGAAGTGGACGAAGTGGCCAAAGTGGAGGATGTGGAGGAAGTGGAGGAAGTGGAGGAAGTGGACGAACTTGACGAAGTGGACGAAATGGACGAAGTGGACGAAGTTGACGAAGTGGACGAAGTTGACGAAGTGGAGGAAGTGGAGGAAGTGGAGCAAGTGGACAAAGTTGACGAAGTGGAGGAAGTGGAGGAAGTGGAGGAAGTGGAGGAAGTGGAGGAAATGGACGATGTTGAGGAAGTGGAGCAAGTGGAGGAAGTGGACGAACTTGACGAAGTGGAGGAAGTGGACAAACTCGATGAAGTGGACGAAGTTGACAAAGTGGTAGAAGTGGAGGAAGTGGAGAGTGTGGACGAAGTGGAGGAAGTGGAAGAACTGGACGTAGTCGAGGAAGTTGATGAAGTTGACGATATGGACGAAGTGAACAAAGTGGAGGAAGTGGGGGAAGTGGAAGAAGTGGAGGAAGTTGACGAAGTGGAAGAAGTGGACAAAGTGGAGGAGGTGGAGGGAGTGGAGGAAGTGGCCGAAGTTGACGACGTTGACGAAGTGGAGGAAGTGGAGGAAGTGGACGAACTTGACGAAGTGGTCGAAATGGACGAAGCGGAAGAAGTTGACGAAGTGGACGAAGTGGACAAAGTGGAGGAAGTGGACAAAGTTGACGAAGTGGAGGAAGTGAATGAAGTGGAGGATGTGGAGGAAATGGACGATATTGAGGAATTGGAAGAAGTGGACGAAATGGAGGATATGGAGGAAGTGGACGAAGTGGACGAACTTGACGAAGTGGAAAAAGTGGAGGAAGTGGACAAACTTGATGAACTAAACGAAATAGACTAAGTGGACGAAGTTGACGAAGTGGACAAAGTAGAGGAAGCGGTGACGAAGTGGACAAAGTTGACGAAGTGGAAGAAGTGTAGGAAGTGAATGAATGAAGTGGAGGAAGTGGACGAAGTTGACGAAGTGGACAAATCGAAAAAGTTGACGAAGTGGAGGAAGTGGACGAAGGGGACGAACTTGACGAAGTGGACGAAGGGGACGAAGGGGACGAGCTTGACGAATTTGACGAAGTTGAAGAAGAAGGTGAAGAAGTGGACGAAGTGGATGAAGTGGAGGAAGTCGAGGAAGTCGACGAAGTAAACGAATTTGACGAAGTGGACGAAGTGGAGGAAGTGGAGGAAGTGGAAGAACTGCACGAAGTGGACGAAGTGGACGTAGTTGATGTCTTACCAATAAGGAGTATTGGTAAATCTTGAAGAAATTTGTTTTGATGATGCTACAAGAAGTTTTAGTTGCAGAAGATATTAGAATTAGTTAAAAGCAATTTGTAGAAATTAAATGTAGTAGGAAATTCTTGTAAACCTTGTAAACTTGCATTTTTAACTACAATAATCGATTATGATTAAGCAATAATCGATTATCACAAGTCATACTTGAATAATCGATTATCACTTCATATAATCGATTATCACATTTTTGAAAACCTATAACGGACTTGAATAATCGATTATCACTTACAATAATCGATTATTCATGGCAGTTGGGAGCTGACCTTTGGCACTCAGTGTACTTGGCTATATATTTTGTTTTGGAGAAATTAGAAAGCAACGTTTTTGAACTGAGAAAGCTTAGAACACTGTGTGTCAGAGGAACGTTCTTAGAGAGCTTTTTGTTCATCGTTCCCTTGCTTGGTCTTGTGAAAGGAGAGGCTCGCGTATCGTGTGTCGATAGTCGGAGCAGACTCTCTTCAAGTTAGCAAGGTGCTCTGCCTGGTCTTGTGAAAGGAGAAGCTTGTGAATCGTTGGTTGATTGCTGAAGCGGTTCTCTTCAAGTTGGTAGAGTGGTTCTTTTCATTTTATTCCTGTTCATTATCTTGTAATCTGTTAAACCATTTTTAGTGAAAAAGGTTAATCACTATTTATAGTGATTAACGACTGGACGTAGAATCTTTTGATTCGAACCAGGATAAAAATTCTGTGTTGATCTTCTTATTCCCTACACTCACATTATTTTACGTATATCAACTGTTTGATTAATTTTCTGAAAGAAAATTATTTTTACTAAAAGGACCAAATTATTTTTAATTGTGATCGAACACGCTTTCCGCTCTCTGAGTTGTTAATTCCGCTGCGCTATACTCTTCGAAAAATACCCCCTACGATACCATCAATTGGTATCAGAGCTTGCTTTGATAGTTTTTCAAAATTTGCGAAAATGGATAGTCACAATCAAAACCATGTATATGCTGAGGGTGCTTCCATTAACAGACCTCCATTGTTTACTGGTGATAACTATGCTTTTTGGAAAGTTAGAATGGAGATTTTTATGGGGTCTGTTGATAGAGGTATTTGGGAAGCTGTACAAAATGGCCCTTATATTCCTATGAATACTGTTGATGGTGTAGAGACTGAAAAACCTTATTTTAATTGGACTGCTGAAGAAAATAGACGAGCTCAGTTTGATATTAAAGCTCGCAATATAATTTCATCTGCTGTTGTACTTGATGAATTTTATAGAATTTCAGTGTGTAAGACAGCACAGGAAATGTGGGAAGTCCTCAGAGTCACTCATGAAGGAACAGAGGATGTAAAGCGTGCTAGGAAGAACACTCTCATTCAGGAATATGAGATGTTCAGAATGCAACCTGGAGAAACGATCTCTGATGTTCAAAAATGATTCACTCATATTGTGAATCATTTAACAGGGTTGGGTAAGACTTTTGATACTGATGAACTTAATGTGAAAATTCTGAAATCTCTGGACAGGTCTTGGCAACCAAAGGTGACTGCCATCTCGGAATCTCAAAATCTTACTCAGATGTCAATGCCAATCTTGTTTGGAAAGCTCCGTGAGCATGAACTTGAGCTGAGGAGATTGACTGCTGAAGAGGATCAAGGCAAAAGGAAAACTCTAGCTTTCAAGTCTGAAATTTCTAAAGGAAAAAGCTCTAAGAGGATTGAAGAAGATGATTCTGATGATGAAGAAAATATGAGCTTGATGATAAAGAAATTTGCAAAGTTCATGAAAGCAAAGGGAAAGGACAAGTTTCACAAAGATAGGAAAGAAAGTTCAGAATCTCCATCAAACGTAAAGTGCTTCGGTTGTGGAGAAAGAGGGCACATAAAATCTGAGTGTCCAAAAAGCAAGAAAAGTGAAGACAAGAAGGAAAGAAAGTTTCAAAGGAAAAAGAAAGCTTGGGAGGATAATGCCTCTAGCTCAACAAGTTCAAGTGACACAGAAGAAGAAGCCAATCTATGCCTTATGGCAGATTCTGAAGAAACTGGAAGTCAAGTAAGCGATTCCAGCTTTGAATCTAGTGAATTAGATTTACAAAAAGCTTTCTATGAATTGTTGATTGAATCTGAAAAACTTGATGTTGCACATAAAAAACTTAAGAAAGAGCACAATGAATTAAAATTGAATTATGAAAAGTTGCTTGATGATGAAGTTGTCTTAAGAAATAAAGTTAGTTCTTTAGAAACAAAACTATCTGATGCAAATGCGACTGTTGAAACTGTTGAATGCTTGTCTTGTAAGAATCATATGTTTAACATTGACATACTTGAAAATTTACTTTCTAAAGCAACCAAGTCTGTCTCACATGTTTTTAGAAGGAGCAATGTTAGAAATAAAGAAATGCATCATAAAAAGTCTAAAGTTAAGAGAACTCGTAGAGTTTGGGTTGAGAAAGGGACTTTTGTGAAAAACAAGATGCATGATGTTTGTTGTTTTTATTGTATGAAAAAGGGACATACTTCTAACAAATGTAGAATTAAACATTTTGATGTTCCAAATGGAAAATATGCTTGGATTCCTGTTATAAAGTAAATTGTCTCTAACCTCAAAGGACCCAAAATGAGATTATGGGGACCAAAACTCTATTGTTTTAACTTTGCAGGTTAAGTTTTCAAAAGGATAAGAGAGCTCTATGGTATTATGCTCTTTGAAGTGATGCTACAAACCAGGATGTAACTCCATCAAGTGGTATCCAAAAGCCTTCATTCAAGCACCAAGTATTTGAGCTAAGTGTTGTTTAAACTGTGATGTTACATCTTGTTTTTATTTAATCTTCCATTATTTAATTACTGTTATATTCATTACTGGTTAGGCAAATGATATGTTCATCACTATTTCATTCATCCTGTGGTGTGTTCTTGTCTGTTTACACATTTTGATCAAGTGAAATTCATTTATTTAAGATATTCATGTGTTGAATTTCATTCATGTCATGTAAAGCCATGTGCATTGTTATTTCAGTGCTTTGTTGATAATTATCTATAGAATTTGTGTTTAACTGGCTTAGTATTCAATTTCATGAGTACTTTGAAGTTACCTTTGGTGTAATCTCTGTCAAGCATCAAAAACTATGAAAAAGTCATTTAAATGAGCTGGTTGACAAATTTTCATTAGCAATTTTTTGATGATTAAGATATGTGAAAAATTAAATTGTCATTTCTATTTCAAAGTTGGTTCTGTGGAGATTTGTTTTTTAGTTCAAATGCATAATGAATGAGCTATGATAATATACATTGAGAGCCTGGGTGCAGAAAATGAACTTATCAAATTTGCATAATTTTGATGTAAATTATTTTGTTTAAAAAATGTTGAAAGATAGCACCTGAATCAGCTCTTGTGGTTGAATTTTTGCATATGTTGTTTTGATATGCATAGTTGAATATATGAAGTTGAACAAATTGGGATATGAGAGTGCATGAATCATAGTTGTTGTTTTGAAAGTTGTAAATTGTGTTGTCAAAGTTAACTTTTTTAACTGATTGTGATAGCTGAAATGCTTTCATGTCAAACCTGTAGCAGCTGTGATCATTTCCATTTAAGCTACTATTGCATTCATTTTAGTTTATAAATTGGTTGCTTAATCATTGATATCTTAATTGTTTGAAAAGTGGTTGTTGATTTCGTGGGTTAATTGAGTATGCTAAAAACTAAATTTGAATTGCATATTTAAGGGGGTATCTTTACTTTATGAACTTAGAAGAGAGTTAGGAGTGCTAGACATATCTTAGAATCAAAATCTATGAAAATTTTTGCATTTTTCGTAAACTTAACGCTTCATAATCGATTATCACCAAGTCATAATCGATTATTCATGCATAAATTTCAATTCTGGAAAATCTTGAGCAGATAATCAATTATCATTATGCATAATCGATTATCATGCAATTCTGGGCAGTAATTATTGAACTGATAATCGATTATCACGAGCCATAATCGATTATCACGCTGACAGTTTCAAAAATAGAGCCGTTGGAGCATCCCATAACGGCTATAAACGACCATAAACGGCTAGTTTTTCCCTTCTTCTTATAATGTAATATTTATTTTCATAAATAAAATGATCTCTTGATTATATGCATCCTTTGATTAATTGAGGGGGAGATCATATTTAGGGGGAGTCTTTAACATCCGATCTTTTTGCTTCTGATCAAAAAGGGGGAGAAGAATAATACAAGGGGAGAAGTATAAATTATTACAGGTATTGCTAACCTTGTTGTTGTTTGTTAGCTTGTATGTTTTGTAGGTAAGCCAAACTTGCTTTTAAAATTGAATTTTTGATCATCATCAAAAAGGGGGAGATTGTTACCAATAAGGAGTATTGGTAAATCTTGAAGAAATTTGTTTTGATGATGCTACAAGAAGTTTTAGTTGCAGAAGATATTAGAATTAGTTAAAAGCAATTTGTAGAAATTAAATGTAGTAGGAAATTCTTGTAAACCTTGTAAACTTGCATTTTTAACTACAATAATCGATTATGATTAAGCAATAATCGATTATCACAAGTCATACTTGAATAATCGATTATCACTTCATATAATCGATTATCACATTTTTGAAAACCTATAACGGACTTGAATAATCGATTATCACTTACAATAATCGATTATTCATGGCAGTTGGGAGCTGACCTTTGGCACTCAGTGTACTTGGCTATATATTTTGTTTTGGAGAAATTAGAAAGCAACGTTTTTGAACTGAGAAAGCTTAGAACACTGTGTGTCAGAGGAACGTTCTTAGAGAGCTTTTTGTTCATCGTTCCCTTGCTTGGTCTTGTGAAAGGAGAGGCTCGCGTATCGTGTGTCGATAGTCGGAGCAGACTCTCTTCAAGTTAGCAAGGTGCTCTGCCTGGTCTTGTGAAAGGAGAAGCTTGTGAATCGTTGGTTGATTGCTGAAGCGGTTCTCTTCAAGTTGGTAGAGTGGTTCTTTTCATTTTATTCCTGTTCATTATCTTGTAATCTGTTAAACCATTTTTAGTGAAAAAGGTTAATCACTAATTATAGTGATTAACGACTGGACGTAGAATCTTTTGATTCGAACCAGGATAAAAATTAAGTGTTGATCTTCTTATTCCCTACACTCACATTATTTTACGTATATCAACTGTTTGATTAATTTTCTGAAAGAAAATTATTTTTACTAAAAGGACCAAATTATTTTTAATTGTGATCGAACACGCTTTCCGCTCTCTGAGTTGTTAATTCCGCTGCGCTATACTCTTCGAAAAATACCCCCTACGATACCATCATGATGAAGTGGGGGAAGTGGACGAAGGGGAGAAAGTGGAGGAAGTGGACAAAGTGGAGGAAGTGGACGAACCTAACGAACTGGACGAAGTGGACGAAGTCGACGAAGTTGACGAAGTTGACGAAGTGGACGAAGTGGACGAAGTGCCAGAAGAGGACGAAGTGGACGAAGTCGAGCAAGTGGATGAAGTGCAGGAAGTGGACGAAGTGGAAAAAGTGGAGGAAGTAGAGGAAGTGGACGAAGTGGACGAACTTGACGAAGTGGACGAACTTGACGAAGTGGACGAAGTCGATGAAGTGGAGGAAGTGGACGAAGTAGACGAAGTTGACGACGTGGATGAAGTCGAGGAAGTGGAGGAAGTTGACGAAGTTGACGATGTGGACGAACTGTACGAAGTAGACAAAGTGGAGGAAGTGTAGGAAGTGGATGAAGTTGACGAAGTGGAGGAAGTGGACAATGGGGACGAAGTTCACGAACTTGACGAAGCTGACGAAGTGGAGGAAGTGGACGAAGTAGACGAAGTTGACGACGTGGATGAAGTCGAGGAAGTGGAGGAAGTGGTTGAAGTGGACGAAGATGACGAAGTGGACGAAGTGGACAAAGTGGAGGAACTTGACGAAGTGGACGACGTTGACGAAGTGGAGGAAGTGGACAATGGGGACGAAGTTCACGAACTTGACGAAGCTGACGAAGTGGACGAAGTGGACAAAGTGGACGAAGTGGACGAACCTAACGAATTGGACGAAATGGACGAAGTTGACGAAGTTGACGAAGTGGACAAAGTGCCAGAAGAGGACGAAGTGGACGAAGTGAAGCAAGTGGATGAAGTGCAGGAAGTGGACGAAGTGGAAGAAGTGGAGGAAGTAGAGGAAGTGGACGAAGTGGACGAACTTGACGAAGTGGACGAAGTGGATGAAGTGGAGGAAGTGGACGAAGTAAACGAACTGAACCAAGTGGACGAAGTAGACGAAGTTGACGACGTGGATGAAGTCGAAGAAGTGCAGGAAGTAGACGAAGTGGACGAACTGTACGAAGTGGACAAAGTGGAGGAAGTGTAGGAAGTGGACGAAGTTGACGAAGTGGAGGAAGTAGACAATGGGGACGAAGTTCACAAACTTGACGAAGCTGACGAAGTGGAGGAAGTGGAGGAAGTAGACGAAGTGAACGAAGTGGACGAAGTTGACGACGTGGATGAAGTCAAGGAAGTGGAGGAAGTAGAGGAAGTAGACGAAGTTGACGAAGTGGACGAAGTGGACAAAGTGGAGGAAGTGGACGAACTTGACGAAGTGGACGAAATGGACGAAGTGGACGAAGTTGACGAAGTTGACGAAGTTGATGAAGTTGATGAAGTGGACGAAGTGGACGAAGTGGAGGAAGGTGAGGAAGTAGAGGAAGTGGACGAACTTGACGAAGTGGACGAAGTGGATGAAGTGGAGGAAGTCGACGAAATCGACGATGTGGACGGAGCAGATGAAGTGGACGAAAGGGACGAAGTGGACGTAGGGGAGGAAGTGGAGGAAATGGACGAAGTAGAAGAAGTGGACCAAGAGGACGAAGTGGACGAAGTTGACGAAGTGGAGGAAGTGGATGGAGTAGAGGAAGTGGAGGAAGTGGAGGAAGTAGACGAAGTGGAGGAAGTGGACGAAGTGGACGAAGTGGACGAAGTGGACGAAGTGGACGAAGTGGACGAAGTGGACGAAGTGGACGAAGTGGACGAAGTGGACGAAGTGGACGAAGTGGAGGAAGTGGAGGAAGTGGAGGAAGTTGATGAAGTAGATTAAGTGGATGAAGTGAATGAAGTGGATGAAATGGACGATGTTGAGGAAGTGGAGGAAGTGGACGAGATGGAAGAAGTGGAGGAAGTGGAGGAACTGGACGAAGTGGAGGAAGTGGAAGAAGTGGACGAAATTGAGGAAGTTGAGGAACTGGACGAAGTTGACGAAGTGGAGGAAGTGGACGAAGTGGAGGAAGTGGAAGAAGTGGAGGAAGTGGACGAAGTGGAGGAAGTTTACGAAGTGGACGAAGTGCACGAAGTGGAGAAAGTAGAGGTAGCGGACGAACTTGACGAAGTGGACGAAGTTGACGAAGTGGACGAAGTGGAAGAAGTGCAGGAAGTGAATGAAGTGGAGGAAGTGGAGGAAGTGGACGATGTTGAGGAAGTGGAGGAAATGGACGAAGTTGACGAAGTGGACGAAGTGGAAGAAGTTGACGAAGTGGACGAAGTGGACGAAATGGACGAAGTGGACGAAGTGGACGAAGTGGACGATGTGGACAAAGTGGAGGAAGTGGAGGAAGTGGAGTAAATGGAGGAAGTGGAGGAAGTGGAAGAAGTGGACGAAGTGGACGAAGTGGAGGAAGTTTACGAAGTGGACGAAGTGCACGAAGTGGAGGAAGTAGAGGAAGCGGACGAACTTGACGAAGTGGACGAAGTTGACGAAGTGGACGAAGTGGAGGAAGTGGAGGAAGTGGTGAATGTGGAGGAAGTGGAGGAAGTGGAAGAACTGGACGAAGTGGAGGAAGTAGACGAAGTTGACGAAGTGGAGGAAGTAGAAGAAGTGGGGGAAGCGGACGAAGTGGAGGAAGTGGAAGAAGTGGACAAACTGAACGAAGGGGACGAAGTGGAGGAAGTTGACGAAGTGGACGAAGTGGACAAAGTGGAGGAGATGGAGGAAGTGGACGAAGTGGAAGAAGTTGACGACGTTGACGACGTTGACGAAGTGGACGAAGTGGAGGAAGTGGACGAACTTGACAAAGTGGACGAAATGGACGAAATGGATGAAGAAGTGGACGAAGTGGAGGAAGTGGAGGAAGTGGACAAAGTTGTCGAAGTGGAGGAAGTAGAGGAAATGGACGATGTTGAAGAAGTAGAGGAAGTGGACGAAATAGAGGAAGTGGAGGAAGTGGACGAAGTGGAGGAAGTAAAGGAAGTGGAGGAAGTGGACGAAATTGGCGAAGTGGAGGAAGTGGATGAACTGGACGAACTTGACTAAGTGGACGAAATGGACGAAGTTGAGGAAGTGGACGAAGTTGACGAATTGGAAGAAGTGAAGGAAGTGAATGAAGTGGACGATGTTGAGGAAGTGGAGGAAGTGAATGAAGCGGAAGAAGTTGACGAAGTGGAGGAAGTGGATGAAGTGGACGAAGGTTACGAGTTTGACGAAGTTGACGAAGTGGACGAAGCGGACGAACTTGACGAACTTGACAAAATGGACGAAGTGGACGAAGAAGAGGAAGAAGTGGACGAAGAGGACGAAGTGGAGGAAGTGGAGGAAGTCGAGAAAGTCGAGGAAGTGGACGAAGTGAACGAAGTGGACGAAGTGGACGAAGTGGACGAAGTTGACGAAGTGGAGGCAGTGGACGAAACGGAGGAAATGGACGAAGTTGGCAACGTGGACGAAGTGGACGAAGTTGACGAAGTGGACGAAGTTGAGAACGTGGACAAAGTGGAGGAAGTGAAAGAACTGGACGAAGTGGAGGAAGTGGATGAAGTTGACGAAGTGGCCGAATTTGACGAAGTTGACGAAGTGGACGAAGTGGACGAAGTGGAGGAACTGGACGAAGTGGAGGAAGTGGAGGAAGTGGACGAACTTGACGAAGTGGACGAAATGGACGAAATGGAGGAAGTGAATGCAGTGGAGGAAGTGGACGAAGTTGTCGAAGTGGACGAAGTGGACAAAGTGGACGAAGTGGACGAACTTGACGAAGTGGACAAAATGGACGAAGTGGAGGAAGTGCACGACGTCGACGAAGTGGACGAAGTGAACGAAGTGGACGAAGTGGAAGAAGTGAACGACGTGGACAAAGTGGAGTAAGTGGGGGAATTGGACGAAGTGGACGAACCTGACGAAGTGGACAAAATGGACGAAGTGGACGAAGTTGACGAAGTTGACAAAGTGGACGAAGTGGAGGAAGTGGACGAAGTGGACGAAGTGGACAAAGTTGACGAAGTGGAAGAAGTGGATGAAGTGAATGATGTGGAGGAATTAGAGGAAATGGACGATGTTGAGGAAGTGGGGCAAGTGGACGAAATGGAGGAAGTGGAGGAAGTGGAGGAAGTAGAAGAACTTAATGAAGTGGATGAAATGGACGAAGTGGACGAAGTTGACGAAGGGGAGGAAGTGGAGAATGTTGACGAAGTGGAGGAAGTGGAAGAACTGGACGAAGTGGAGGAAGTGGACGAAGTTGACGAAGTGGAAGAAGTGGATGAAGTGAATGAAGTGGAGGAATTAGAGGAAATGGACGATGTTTAGGAAGTGGAGGAAGTGGACAAAATGGAGGAAGTGGAGGAAGTGGACGAAGTTGACGAAGTGAAGGAAGTGGAGAATGTGGAGGAAGTGGAAGAACTGGACGAAGTGGAGGAAGTTGACGACGTGCAGGAAGTGGAGGAAGTGGAGGAAGTGGACGAAGTGGGCGAAGTGGAGGAAGTGGACGAAGTTGACGAAGTGCACGAAGTAGACGAAGTGGAGAAAGTGGAGGAAGGGGAGGAAGTAGAGGAAGTGTAGGAAGTGGAGGAAGTGGACGAACTTGACGAGGTGGACGAAATGGACGAAGTGGATGAAGTGGACGAAGTGGAGGAAGTGGACGATGTTGACGAAGTGGAAGAAGTTCAGGAAGTGAATGAAGCGGAGGAAGTGCAAGAAGCGGACGATGTTGAGGAAGTGGACGAAGTGGAGGAAGTGGAAGAAGTTTACGAAGTGGAGGAAGTGGAGGAAGTGGAGGAAGTGGACTAAGACGACGAAGTCGACGAAGTCGACAAAGAGGAGGAAGTGGACGAAGTGGTCGAAGTCGAGGAAGTGGACTGATAACAGTTGAAAAACTGTTATTTTCATGCTTAAAAGTGATACTAAAAGCAACCTTTAGACTTAGAAACTAGCTTGAAATCATGCATTTTGTTTATATTTTCAGAAATAAGAGAGCTGGACAGGTTTATGCTTGATTTGAGTGTTTTTGTGCAGGTTTTGAGGTGAATTTGGTGAAAGAAGTGAAGAATGAGAGAGAGGACATTAGAAAAGACAAGAAAGAGTGCAAAAAGAGAAGTCGAAGGCACCGCTCAGCGGCAAACTACCGCTGAGCGGCACTCAAGAGGTGGCGTTGGAACCGCTGAGGGGCAAATGGCCGCTGAGGGGAAGAAAGAAGACGCGTAACCACCGCTGAGCGGTAAATGGCGCTGAGCGGCACTTTTTGGGCTTGGGCTTTTGTAATCTTTTGTAACTCTAGATTAGTATATAAGGGCTTGCACGTCCTTTAGTTAGACATCTTTGGCAGAAACGAGGCAAACACTCTCTCTTTCACCCCTTTGAAGGAGGATCTTGGATGCTCAGGCTACCTCTTCACCTTTATTGGGTTTATTCTTTCATACTTTCATTGTTATTCATCTAGGTTCACCATGAATATGGTGAACTAAACCTTGTATGTTTGTTGGGGAATCAATGTAATCTCTTGAAGCTCTCATATATGGAATCTGTTGAGTACATCTTTGAATTAAGACATATGCTTTCTTTCATCATTAGTTAGGGTTTTTCCTCTTTGCTCAATGCTTGCATTGTTTAACTCATTCTAATGCATGATTATTGGTTTTGTCGATACGGACACGTACGGGGAAGTCTAGATCCGGGGAATTTCTCCCAATATTATACTGACAATATTCTATTGGTTGCCTTTAAGCTCCTGCACTCATGAACTAATCATTAGGAATGCTAGGAATTGTATGAACTATTTGATTAGGGAGAAGCCATCTAGAATGGTACATTAGAGAGTGGCATTAACAATGATGATTTGAATGTTGAATTCCTAAAATATATGAGAGTGGATGAGATGAAATTGACCCCCAACAACATATTCATTCATATATTCCATTGAAAGTGTTTATCTTTTGTCTTTGCCATTGATCAAAATTCATGCATACATGTTTATTTTCGTCTTGCATATTAAAATTTCAATCATTGTTTTCTTAAGTCTTAGCTAATCAAGAAATCACATAACTAAACTAGGCCGTGAGTCCTTTGGGAAGAACGATACTTGGTCTTACCAAGTTTTATTACTTGAACGATTCGGTCATACTTGCCGATTGTGAAACAAGTTTGTGACATCATATTTTGGTGCTTACAAATTTGTCCATCAAGTTTTTGGCACCGTTGCCGGGGACTCGTGGTTTAACTGGTTAATTTGTGTGATTATTGATTATCTTTGACTTATTTTTTTTTATTTTATTTTAAATTTCGAATTTTTATTTTATTTTATTTTTCTGTTTATATTTTTCAGTTTGTATTTTATTTGATTTTATTTTATTTTTCTGTTTTCTGTTTTTCTGTTTTCTGTTTTTATTTTCTGTTTTTTTATTTTTTGGTTTTTATTTGATTTTATTTTATCTTTTTAGATTAGATTTTATTTTATTTTATTAGATTTTATTTTTTTATCTTTTTAGGTTAGATTTTATTTTATTCTTATTTTATCTTTTAGGTTAGATTAGATTTTATTTTATTTTATCTTTTAGGTTAGGTTAGATTTTATTTTATCTTTTTAGATTAGGTTAGATTTTATTTTATTTTATTTTATTTTATTCTATCTTATTCTATCTTATCTTCTGAATCTTTTATCTTTTGAATCTATATCTTCTTCTCTATCTTTTTGTGCTAACAATTGTTTTTAGGGTTTTGTGCCTAATGTCTGCAGAATGCAATTTGGTCAAGAGTTTAACTATAGGGGCACTCAATTCTACCAAAGTAATCTCAACCAATGGTGGGAACCTCACTCAAGCATGGATCAAAGCAAATTTTGGCAAGCTGCTGGACAATTTGAGAACCAACCACAACAACAATGGCAGCAAAAATCCTCTCTATCAGAAAGTTTGGAGGACACCCTTCAACGATTTTTGAAAAGTTCCGACTCTACTCAGAAAAGCATTGAAGAATCATGTAAAAGGATGGAGATGCACTTTCGTTACATTAGTCAGAGATTGGATGATGAGGTTAATACTGAAGTTAACCTTAAGGAGGAAGGGCAAACCAATGTCACTGAAAGTGACAAGATTCTTGATGAGAAAAAAATAGAGGGAGATGCGGAAAAGATAGAGAGAAAAGAGAAAGAAGAGTTGAGTGAGAAAAATAAAGATGAAGAAAAAGAGAAAGAAGTGGTTGAGAGAGAAGAGAGAAAGAAAATTTGTGTGAAGATAAAGAAGTTGAGGAGAAAAAGAGAAAGGAAGAAAAAAATAAAAGAAGAGAAAAAGAGAAAATTTAGGGAGAGAAAAAGGAAGAAAAAGAAGATGAGAGGAAAGAAGAAGAAATCACATGAAAAATCACATCCTCATCTAAAGAAGAATCATAGGAAGGAAAAGAAATTTAAGTGCTTTATGGAAATCTTCAAGAAATTGGAGATTAAAGTTCCTATGGTTGAGACATTGCAACAGGTTCCTGGTTTGATCAAATTTCTGAAGAAGTTCAGTAGAAAGAAGAAAAAGAAGAAGGAACTTGAGGTTGGGTCAAGCTAATGACGTTAAAAGAGCGCTTGCTGGGAGGCAACCCAGTGATTTAAGAACTTTTGATTTTATTTTGGTTTTGTAATTTTTAATTTGTGGACTTTATTTTTGTAACTATTTTGTTGGAGATAGCATCTACTGAAGGATGCTAGGTGGTTAAGTATCTACTGAAGGGTACTATGTTTGTAACACCTACTGATGGGTGTTGGTAAGAAAATTTTGCACCTACTGATGGGTGCTGGTAAGTTTGAAACACCTACTGATGGGTGTTGGTGGATTTTGGGTCAGGCTCGTGACGTTAAACAAGCGCTACCTGGGAGGCAACCCAGTTGATTGATTGTTTTTGTTTGTTTATTTTAGTTAGGGTTTGCATAAGCATTTTTAACATTGAATTGCAGGGAACCTATGAGGGACATGTAGGGAAGGCACGTAGGTCAAGAAAAGAAGGAGAGGAGCACATCACGAAAGTGCCGCTGAGCGGTACTCTCGCAGACCGGGCTTTAGTTCCCCTTAGCGGGACCCGAGCCCATTAGGGTATTTTTATACCCCAAGCTGCATTTTAGGGTTTATTTCCAGACTTCTCTCTGCACAAACACTTCCACACACCTTCTCCTAGGTTTTCCACATCTTTTCACTCTTCCCTCTTAAGAAAATCTCTCTTCTATTCACTTTTTCACTAGTGTGCCATCAAAGTTTGGGGTTGGAAGAGAGCATTCTAGTTTGGAAGCATTCTCATATCATCTAGCATCTCCACCCAAGTAAGTAAAATGCATTTTGTTCATTCTAGGGTTCTTGAAATTGACTGTGATTGTCAAAGCATGAATATTTAGGGGTTTTGATTTCTATGCATGATTTGATGATATATTTGATGTTTGAACTGATTAAACTGCTTGATTATGAACTGGAAAACTGAAAATTGCATTTGGGTGGAGTTAGGACAGTTTAAAAACGAGATTTGCAAAAATCTGCAGATCACCGCTGAGCGGCATTTACCGCTGAGCGGCACTCTGCCAGATTTGCTTTTTCTGGTTTGTTGCGTGTTTGAATGTGGCACTGGTGGCGCTGAGGGGAAATTCTGGCCCTCAGCGGTGGTTTAGCTTCAAAAGGAGTTTTGTTTTGTGTTTACTAATGATTAACATCATGTTCTGTGGTTTTGGATTTATGTTTGAATGCAGGAATGACATCCTCTTCAGGAAAGAGATTGAAAACCATGGCAACCAAGAGAAAGGAAAAGGAACCAGAGCAGCCCCATAATGGCAGGTTCCTCTCTAGGAAACATGAGAAGCACTTTAGGGTGGTTCAGGACAGGAGACTTCTAATGGAGAGAAAGGTTGGAATGATACCTAACTTTACTCCTCAATTTGGGGAGCAAGTGTTAGGGAATGATTGGGGGAAGCTAGCCACTTATCCATCACCTGCCAACATAGCTGTGGTGAAAGAATTCTACACCAATGCAAAGAAGATTGGTGATTATCCAGCTGAGAATTATTTAGGCTATGTTAGAGGCCATGCTATCAGGTATGATCCTGACTCCATAAATAACTTTCTGGATACTGTGTGGGCTGGTGAGCAATGCCAGTTTGCTCTTAGCATGGAGGAAGGTGCTGATTATGAGGATGTGGAGAGAGTATTGTGTATACCTGGAGGACACTTCCAAAGGAATAGATCTGGCTCAGTGGTTAATATTAGGAGGACAGATTTGACTCCTCTTGCAAAGTATTGGATGGCATTTTCTCATGCCAACATTCAGCCATGTTCACATGTGTCAGATATTACTCTCAGCAGGGCACTCTTCATCTACTGTGCTATCAGAAACTTGAATGTTAATATTGGGCAAGTGATAGCTGATGAGATTAGTGTGTGTGCTAACACCTCAAACAACAAAGCACCACTGGGACATCCTTCTTTGATCACTCACCTTTGCAAGCTAGCTGGGGTGGACACTTCTGTTCCACCATTTGAGAGGCCAAGAAAAGCTATAGATGAGGCCTATTACAGACAGTACTGTGGAGGTGAGGAGGCAGCCCAGCCAGTGCCACCACGCCAGGCTCATAGAGAGAGAAGGCCAGCACAGAGCAGGACTTCTGCTGATACTCATGAGGCAGAACCATTCCAGATGAGGGACATGTATATGTCTCTTATAGGTGCTCAGTTGCAGTCCATCCACAGAGGGCAGGTGGCCACGGCTGAGATGATAGTGGGGATGTATGATACCCCTCCAGCACACAGGTGGACTATGGATGAATTCCATAATGTAGTAGCTTGGCCAGAAGAACCATGGCATGGAGGAGCTGAAGCAGCTGAAGCTTCAGCCCGTGACATGGATGAAGATGAAGCTGAGGAGGAGGATGCATTTGATGAAGATGATGATGAAGAGGAAGAGGAAGATACAGAGAGCTCGGACTGATGAGGAGCTGAGATAGCATTTACTGATGAATGCTATCATATGATTATGCTTTTGTGGTTTAAGTTTTCTGAACTTATTTGTTTTTGTTTTTAGATTAGGGTTTGATGTACTCTATGTGAACACCTGGTTTGTTATGATGGTTTGCTATTAACTGTGATTGTGTGATAAATAATGCTGAATGATGCTTATGATTGATTGATGTTGAGATGATGTGCATATTAAAATGCTTATACAGGTGATTCACAAGCTTTGTGAACAAATGCATAATATCATGATTGTGATTGTGAAATTAAGCAGGATGTGCATGTCAAATGTGAATGAGCTTATATGTGAGGTTTTGAGCTCCAGAGTTGTTATTGTTGAATGCTATTACTTTGAAAGCATGAATGACTTTGCCCAGGTTTTCTATGATTGAATCAATTGCTTGTTTTGCATCATATGATCAAAGGCCGTGTTGTTGAAACCCTTTTTATTGGCCAAATTCATAAAGTTAGCCTTCTAAAAGAGAACACGTTGTGTTCTATCCTTTGAACCCTTAGCCTTAAATATACACTGAACACCCTTGATTGAAAATCTTTACCTTGAGTTAAGTAGAAGATCTTGTGTGGTATTGTTAAATGTTCAAGTTTGGGGTTATTGGGGAAACATGAAAAAGGAAAAAAAGCATTGAGCTAAGAGCTAAAAGTAAAAATATGCAAAGAAAAAGCAAAGAAAAGAAAAAGAAGCAAAGCTCAATGCAAATGCAAAAGAAAATTCAAAGGCAAGTTGGGAAGAATAAGAATAATTGTGTTGTTATGACTCTCTTAACTCAAGGATTTTGTGATCCAGAAAAACCAATTTTCTTGTTAGCCCAGCCACATTATAAGCCATTGAAAAGTCCTTGTGATGATGCATGCTTGTGAATGTATTTGATTGTGGTAAAATGAAAGGCAAAGTTGATTCATGTGACATTGTGATAGTGGAATGAATGAGTGAAACACTTTACCTCTTATACACTTGTGTGTTGAGTGAAACACTTTACCTAGTGAGGAAATATTCCATAAGCACATGAACATCCATGCTTAATTGATTGATCATTCATGAAAAATAGCATTTGTTGGAATTTAAATGACTTTGTGAATACTAAAGCATGTGCACATCTTGATTGAACTCTTGGTCATAAGTTTGAGTGAAGTTGTTACTTATCTTGAAAGAGAGGATTTTTGAATGAGTGAACCATCATATGAATTGGTTGGAGATGGAGTTACATTTTATTTGCTTGAGGACAAGCAAAGTTCTAAGTTTGGGGTTGTGATAACAGTTGAAAAACTGTTATTTTCATGCTTAAAAGTGATACTAAAAGCAACCTTTAGACTTAGAAACTAGCTTGAAATCATGCATTTTGTTTATATTTTCAGAAATAAGAGAGCTGGACAGGTTTATGCTTGATTTGAGTGTTTTTGTGCAGGTTTTGAGGTGAATTTGGTGAAAGAAGTGAAGAATGAGAGAGAGGACATTAGAAAAGACAAGAAAGAGTGCAAAAAGAGAAGTCGAAGGCACCGCTCAGCGGCAAACTACCGCTGAGCGGCACTCAAGAGGTGGCGTTGGAACCGCTGAGGGGCAAATGGCCGCTGAGGGGAAGAAAGAAGACGCGTAACCACCGCTGAGCGGTAAATGGCGCTGAGCGGCACTTTTTGGGCTTGGGCTTTTGTAATCTTTTGTAACTCTAGATTAGTATATAAGGGCTTGCACGTCCTTTAGTTAGACATCTTTGGCAGAAACGAGGCAAACACTCTCTCTTTCACCCCTTTGAAGGAGGATCTTGGATGCTCAGGCTACCTCTTCACCTTTATTGGGTTTATTCTTTCATACTTTCATTGTTATTCATCTAGGTTCACCATGAATATGGTGAACTAAACCTTGTATGTTTGTTGGGGAATCAATGTAATCTCTTGAAGCTCTCATATATGGAATCTGTTGAGTACATCTTTGAATTAAGACATATGCTTTCTTTCATCATTAGTTAGGGTTTTTCCTCTTTGCTCAATGCTTGCATTGTTTAACTCATTCTAATGCATGATTATTGGTTTTGTCGATACGGACACGTACGGGGAAGTCTAGATCCGGGGAATTTCTCCCAATATTATACTGACAATATTCTATTGGTTGCCTTTAAGCTCCTGCACTCATGAACTAATCATTAGGAATGCTAGGAATTGTATGAACTATTTGATTAGGGAGAAGCCATCTAGAATGGTACATTAGAGAGTGGCATTAACAATGATGATTTGAATGTTGAATTCCTAAAATATATGAGAGTGGATGAGATGAAATTGACCCCCAACAACATATTCATTCATATATTCCATTGAAAGTGTTTATCTTTTGTCTTTGCCATTGATCAAAATTCATGCATACATGTTTATTTTCTGTCTTGCATTTTAAACTCAAATATTTCGTTTGTAAGTCTTAGTTAATCAAGAAACCACATAACTAAACTAGGCCGTGAGTCCTTTGGGAAGAACGATACTTGGTCTTACCAAGTTTTATTACTTGAACGATTCGGTCATACTTGCCGATTGTGAAACAAGTTTGTGACATCATATTTTGGTGCTTACAAATTTGTCCATCATGGACGAAGTGAAGGAAGTGGACAAAGTGGAGGAAGTGGACGAAGTGGAGGAAGTGGAGGAAGTGGAGGAAGTGGAGGAAGTGGACGTAGTGGAGGAAGTGGAGGAAGTAGAGGAAGTGGACGAAGTGGACGAACTTGACGAAGTGGATGAAGTGGATGAAGTGGAGGAAGTGGATGAAGACGACGAAGTCGACAAAGTTGACGAAGAGGAGGAAGTGGACAAAGTGTTAGCAAAAATCAAAGATGAAGTTTTGATGATGAACAGATTTGCACAAGTCAAGATCCATAAAGACAAATTGAAGATCTCTGTATTTTATAAAGCTTTTATAATAATCAAAGTTGATGTAATAGTGCTCAAATATGTATTTAGGTTGATTCTTGTAATTTATATTTGATTTATTTAGTTAATCGATTATTCCTGAGAATAATCAATTAACACTAGCCGTTGGGGGTTTCAGATTTGAAAAACTAGCCGTTGGGGGTTTCAGATTTGAAAAACTAGCCGTTGTACTCATTATTAATCGATTAATATTTATGTTAATCGATTAAATGCGTTAGATGGCCCGTTTTCGAAGAATGGAGGGGTATTAGGCTGAGTCTATAAAATGGCTCACTCTTTATCTCAAAAATAACTCTTCCCTTGTGCTCTAGTACTCATAAATCATTGAGACTTGTGTGCTCTTATTCGGCTTGTGAAACTCTTGTCTGTGGAGCTGGTGAAGTGCTGCTACGGTGACAAAGGAAATAGCCGGTTCATCCTTGGTGTGTCTAAGGAGGTGTTCGGAAGAGAATCATCCTTCGTGAAGTATTCGGAGGAGGTGTTCATCCTTTGTGAAGACTCAAAGGAGGTGTAGGTTCATCTCTTGTGGTATCAAGAGAGGTGGTTTCTAAACTTTTACAAATTGTGTTTCTTTGTGATTGTAATTTGTAATTGTTTTGTGTTAGTGAAAAAGGTTTATCTTGTTTGAGATAAGCGACTGGACGTAGGATTGGTAAGATCCGAACCAGGATAAAATCACCTGTGTAATTTTTCTCTTTCCCTTACTCTGTCATTTATATTTAATCATTCGCCCAGTAAGAAAAATTAAGAGAAAAATAATAAAAGGCACAATAAAAGTATATAACCAATTCACCCCCCCCCCCTCTTGGTTTGTTCCACGCTAATAATTCCGTTGCAGCGATTCTAACAATTGGTATCAGAGCTTGCTTTGATAGTCATTCAAATGGCAGGATCACATCAAACCTTTGCAGAGGGTGCATCAATCAATAGACCCCCACTATTCACAAGTGAGAACTATGCATTCTGGAAGGTAAGAATGCAAATATTTATTGAATCTATTGATTGTGAAATTTGGGATGTTATTGCGTCTGGCTCTTCTGTTCCTACTAACAATACACAGGAACCAAAGCCCCGTGGTCAATGGACCACTGAAGAAAAGAAAAGATTTCAGAATGACGTAAAAGCCCGGAATATCATTGCATCAGCGTTGACTGTTGATGAGTTCTACAGGGTTTCTGTCTGCAAAACTGCTCAAGAAATGTGGGACGTACTCAGAGTGACGCATGAAGGAACAGATGATGTAAAGAGGGCAAGGAAGAACTCCTTAATCCAAGAGTATGAAATGTTCCGGATGAAGCAAGGAGAAACAATTTCAGACGTTCAAAAACGCTTCACCAACATTGTCAATCATCTCATTGGACTGGGTAAGTCATTTGATACCGATGAACTTAACATTAAAATCTTGAAGTCTTTAGACAGGTCGTGGCAACCAAAGGTGACTGCAATCTCGGAGTCACAGAACCTCAACACCGTGACTATGGCGGCACTCTTTGGAAAGTTGAGGGAACATGAACTAGATCTTGGAAGACTTGATGAAGAAGAAGCAAAAACCAAAAACAACAAGAAGAGTGAAGACAAAAAGGAGAAAAGATTCTTCAAGAAAAAGAAGGCCTACATTGCATGGGAAGATGACAACGAAACAATTTCCGATTTGAGCGAATCTGATGAAGAAGCAAACATTTGTTTAGTGGTGAACGACGACGCTGGAAGCCAAGTAAGTACATCTAGCGATTCTGATAATTATAGTCAAATTAGTGAAGATGAATTGCATGAAACTTATGCTGCTTTAATAGTAGAATCTGAAAAATTAGATAAGGCTCATAAGAAATTGAAAAAGGATTTCAAAAATTTAAAATTAAATTTTGAAAATATTTCTGAAGAAAATAAAAATTTGAAATCAGACTTTGAAAATATTCTTGAAGAAAATAAAAATTTAAAATTAAATTTTGAAAATATTTTTGAAGAAAATAAAGATTTGAAAAATAAAGTTTTAATTTTTGAAAAGGGTAAATTTACTAGTAGTGATGAATGTGCTTCTTGTGAAAATTTTAAGAAACTACTAGAACACACAACCTTAGGAGAATGTAGTAAAAATAACGAAAATAAGGTTGTTAAAAATAAGTATGTTCCTAAAATTAAAAATAAACATAATAATAGAACCCGTAGAACATGGGTAGAAAAAGGAACAACTTATAGGAACACAAACTTTGTATCATGCTTTTATTGTATGAAAAAGGGTCATACTTCAAATAAATGTAAAATTAAGCATTATGGTGTTCCAAGTGGTAGATTTGTTTGGGTTGTAAAATGATTTCTTTTTTCTAAATCTAACCCAAAGGACCCATACAAGTAGTTGGGTACCTATTGTTTAATATTTAGAATTTCTTTAAAACAAACTTTAAGAAAATTTTATTCCAAGGCCGATGAAACTATTTTTTTTGGATATCTTCTAATATACAAAGCATATATAGTTTTCAATCGGAAAACATTTGAAATAGAAGAATGTGTGCATGTTGTCTTTAATGAAATTGTAGACCTTGAGGCAAAACCTCTTGAGTCAGTTGAATTAGATGCAGGCAATGATGAAGATTTGTAGAAGACAACAAATGAAGCGAAGAATGATGACAATCCTCAAGATGAAGATCTAAACAAAATGTGAAAACAACCTAGAGGATTATCATTACGAAGTTGGAGGCATATCTAAAGGGGTAAACATTAGAAGAAATCTAAGAATCTTTAGAAATATCTTAGGATTGAATTTTTAAATGCGTTCCAGTTTTGCAATTTTGAAAAACTAGCCATATTTTTGTATGCTTTAAAATTCCTATCTTATATAGTTCAATGTATGTTTAAACAATGTTTTATAAGTTCTTCATCCTAAAATTATTTACTTTAAATATCCTATTGTGTATGTTTGAATGAATCTTTAAATTTGAAATATTTTTAACTCATATGCATACATGCTTTTATTAAGGGGGAGTATTATCTTAGGGGGAGAACATCAAACACACCTTTTTAATTATGATCAAAAAGGGGGAGAAAGTGTTTAAAGCTTATTTAAGCTTATTTGCTTATTTGTGTTTATTCACTAATGCACTTTTTCTTCCATAAGTTGTGTTTTATCCAGATTATTACTAAAAGCTTTAAATCAGAAGAATTTTTGATCATCATCAAAAAGGGGGAGAATGTTAGCAAAAATCAAAGATGAAGTTTTGACGATGAACAGATTTGCACAAGTCAAGATCCATAAAGACAAATTGAAGATCTCTGTATTTTATAAAGCTTTTATAATAATCAAAGTTGATGTAATAGTGCTCAAATATGTATTTAGGTTGATTCTTGTAATTTATATTTGATTTATTTAGTTAATCGATTATTCCTGAGAATAATCAATTAACACTAGCCGTTGGGGGTTTCAGATTTGAAAAACTAGCCGTTGGGGGTTTCAGATTTGAAAAACTAGCCGTTGTACTCATTATTAATCGATTAATATTTATGTTAATCGATTAAATGCGTTAGATGGCCCGTTTTCGAAGAATGGAAGGGTATTAGGCTGAGTCTATAAAATGGCTCACTCTTTATCTCAAAAATAACTCTTCCCTTGTGCTCTAGTACTCATAAATCATTGAGACTTGTGTGCTCTTATTCGGCTTGTGAAACTCTTGTCTGTGGAGCTGGTGAAGTGCTGCTACGGTGACAAAGGAAATAGCCGGTTCATCCTTGGTGTGTCTAAGGAGGTGTTCGGAAGAGAATCATCCTTCGTGAAGTATTCGGAGGAGGTGTTCATCCTTTGTGAAGACTCAAAGGAGGTGTAGGTTCATCTCTTGTGGTATCAAGAGAGGTGGTTTCTAAACTTTTACAAATTGTGTTTCTTTGTGATTGTAATTTGTAATTGTTTTGTGTTAGTGAAAAAGGTTTATCTTGTTTGAGATAAGCGACTGGACGTAGGATTGGTAAGATCCGAACCAGGATAAAATCACCTGTGTAATTTTTCTCTTTCCCTTACTCTGTCATTTATATTTAATCATTCGCCCAGTAAGAAAAATTAAGAGAAAAATAATAAAAGGCACAATAAAAGTATATAACCAATTCACCCCCCCCCCCCTCTTGGTTTGTTCCACGCTAATAATTCCGTTGCAGCGATTCTAACAATTGGTATCAGAGCTTGCTTTGATAGTCATTCAAATGGCAGGATCACATCAAACCTTTGCAGAGGGTGCATCAATCAATAGACCCCCACTATTCACAAGTGAGAACTATGCATTCTGGAAGGTAAGAATGCAAATATTTATTGAATCTATTGATTGTGAAATTTGGGATGTTATTGCGTCTGGCTCTTCTGTTCCTACTAACAATACACAGGAACCAAAGCCCCGTGGTCAATGGACCACTGAAGAAAAGAAAAGATTTCAGAATGACGTAAAAGCCCGGAATATCATTGCATCAGCGTTGACTGTTGATGAGTTCTACAGGGTTTCTGTCTGCAAAACTGCTCAAGAAATGTGGGACGTACTCAGAGTGACGCATGAAGGAACAGATGATGTAAAGAGGGCAAGGAAGAACTCCTTAATCCAAGAGTATGAAATGTTCCGGATGAAGCAAGGAGAAACAATTTCAGACGTTCAAAAACGCTTCACCAACATTGTCAATCATCTCATTGGACTGGGTAAGTCATTTGATACCGATGAACTTAACATTAAAATCTTGAAGTCTTTAGACAGGTCGTGGCAACCAAAGGTGACTGCAATCTCGGAGTCACAGAACCTCAACACCGTGACTATGGCGGCACTCTTTGGAAAGTTGAGGGAACATGAACTAGATCTTGGAAGACTTGATGAAGAAGAAGCAAAAACCAAAAACAACAAGAAGAGTGAAGACAAAAAGGAGAAAAGATTCTTCAAGAAAAAGAAGGCCTACATTGCATGGGAAGATGACAACGAAACAATTTCCGATTTGAGCGAATCTGATGAAGAAGCAAACATTTGTTTAGTGGTGAACGACGACGCTGGAAGCCAAGTAAGTACATCTAGCGATTCTGATAATTATAGTCAAATTAGTGAAGATGAATTGCATGAAACTTATGCTGCTTTAATAGTAGAATCTGAAAAATTAGATAAGGCTCATAAGAAATTGAAAAAGGATTTCAAAAATTTAAAATTAAATTTTGAAAATATTTCTGAAGAAAATAAAAATTTGAAATCAGACTTTGAAAATATTCTTGAAGAAAATAAAAATTTAAAATTAAATTTTGAAAATATTTTTGAAGAAAATAAAGATTTGAAAAATAAAGTTTTAATTTTTGAAAAGGGTAAATTTACTAGTAGTGATGAATGTGCTTCTTGTGAAAATTTTAAGAAACTACTAGAACACACAACCTTAGGAGAATGTAGTAAAAATAACGAAAATAAGGTTGTTAAAAATAAGTATGTTCCTAAAATTAAAAATAAACATAATAATAGAACCCGTAGAACATGGGTAGAAAAAGGAACAACTTATAGGAACACAAACTTTGTATCATGCTTTTATTGTATGAAAAAGGGTCATACTTCAAATAAATGTAAAATTAAGCATTATGGTGTTCCAAGTGGTAGATTTGTTTGGGTTGTAAAATGATTTCTTTTTTCTAAATCTAACCCAAAGGACCCATACAAGTAGTTGGGTACCTATTGTTTAATATTTAGAATTTCTTTAAAACAAACTTTAAGAAAATTTTATTCCAAGGCCGATGAAACTATTTTTTTTGGATATCTTCTAATATACAAAGCATATATAGTTTTCAATCGGAAAACATTTGAAATAGAAGAATGTGTGCATGTTGTCTTTAATGAAATTGTAGACCTTGAGGCAAAACCTCTTGAGTCAGTTGAATTAGATGCAGGCAATGATGAAGATTTGTAGAAGACAACAAATGAAGCGAAGAATGATGACAATCCTCAAGATGAAGATCTAAACAAAATGTGAAAACAACCTAGAGGATTATCATTACGAAGTTGGAGGCATATCTAAAGGGGTAAACATTAGAAGAAATCTAAGAATCTTTAGAAATATCTTAGGATTGAATTTTTAAATGCGTTCCAGTTTTGCAATTTTGAAAAACTAGCCATATTTTTGTATGCTTTAAAATTCCTATCTTATATAGTTCAATGTATGTTTAAACAATGTTTTATAAGTTCTTCATCCTAAAATTATTTACTTTAAATATCCTATTGTGTATGTTTGAATGAATCTTTAAATTTGAAATATTTTTAACTCATATGCATACATGCTTTTATTAAGGGGGAGTATTATCTTAGGGGGAGAACATCAAACACACCTTTTTAATTATGATCAAAAAGGGGGAGAAAGTGTTTAAAGCTTATTTAAGCTTATTTGCTTATTTGTGTTTATTCACTAATGCACTTTTTCTTCCATAAGTTGTGTTTTATCCAGATTATTACTAAAAGCTTTAAATCAGAAGAATTTTTGATCATCATCAAAAAGGGGGAGAATGTTAGCAAAAATCAAAGATGAAGTTTTGACGATGAACAGATTTGCACAAGTCAAGATCCATAAAGACAAATTGAAGATCTCTGTATTTTATAAAGCTTTTATAATAATCAAAGTTGATGTAATAGTGCTCAAATATGTATTTAGGTTGATTCTTGTAATTTATATTTGATTTATTTAGTTAATCGATTATTCCTGAGAATAATCAATTAACACTAGCCGTTGGGGGTTTCAGATTTGAAAAACTAGCCGTTGGGGGTTTCAGATTTGAAAAACTAGCCGTTGTACTCATTATTAATCGATTAATATTTATGTTAATCGATTAAATGCGTTAGATGGCCCGTTTTCGAAGAATGGAAGGGTATTAGGCTGAGTCTATAAAATGGCTCACTCTTTATCTCAAAAATAACTCTTCCCTTGTGCTCTAGTACTCATAAATCATTGAGACTTGTGTGCTCTTATTCGGCTTGTGAAACTCTTGTCTGTGGAGCTGGTGAAGTGCTGCTACGGTGACAAAGGAAATAGCCGGTTCATCCTTGGTGTGTCTAAGGAGGTGTTCGGAAGAGAATCATCCTTCGTGAAGTATTCGGAGGAGGTGTTCATCCTTTGTGAAGACTCAAAGGAGGTGTAGGTTCATCTCTTGTGGTATCAAGAGAGGTGGTTTCTAAACTTTTACAAATTGTGTTTCTTTGTGATTGTAATTTGTAATTGTTTTGTGTTAGTGAAAAAGGTTTATCTTGTTTGAGATAAGCGACTGGACGTAGGATTGGTAAGATCCGAACCAGGATAAAATCACCTGTGTAATTTTTCTCTTTCCCTTACTCTGTCATTTATATTTAATCATTCGCCCAGTAAGAAAAATTAAGAGAAAAATAATAAAAGGCACAATAAAAGTATATAACCAATTCACCCCCCCTCTTGGTTTGTTCCACGCTAATAATTCCGTTGCAGCGATTCTAACACAAAGTTGACGAAGTGGAGGAAGTGAATGAAGTGGAGGATGTGGAGGAAATGGACGATATTGAGGAATTGGAAGAAGTGGACGAAATGGAGGATATGGAGGAAGTGGACGAAGTGGACGAACTTGACGAAGTGGAAAAAGTGGAGGAAGTGGACATAGTGGACGAAGTAGACAAAGTTGACGAAGTAGACGAAGTGGAGGAAGTGGACGAACAGGACGAAGTGGAGGAAGTGGACACTAGTGTAGAAAGGGCTATAGACGTCCGTTCTTTAGGCTTTTTGACGTCCGATGTTCGATCGACGTCGTTGCGGGTGACGTCTATGTAGACGTCCGTTGTGTCAGGCCGGACGTCTATATAGACGTCCGTTGTGTCAGGCCGGACGTCTATATAGACGTCTGCTGTGTCAGGCGGACGTCTATATAGACGTCCGCTGTGTCAGGCGGATGTCTATATAGACGTCCGCTGTGAACCTCTCGGACGTCTATACACTACTGCAGAAAGGGCTTTATTAGACGGGTTATTTAGGGTTATTTAGGATTACAGGGTTTGGACGTTTGTTTGTGCACTGCAACACGTCTGAAGAGCAGATTCGAAATGAAAATGGAGGGAGATGGAGGAGTAAACGACCTAAAATGTAGGCCAAAAACGCCGCCCAAGAACACGCTAGAAACTGCACAAAAATGCACAGAAAACGACTTTTAATCGGTCCAAATGAAAGATATTTCATCACTGAACAATTTAATCGGAATAAAAGTAAGATTAAATGGTCCAAAACAGAATAAAACCAACCTGGAAATGCAAGGCGCAGAGGGAACTCTCACGGGTTCGCATAACTCCTCGCGGGTTCGCGTTTTGGTTAGTAAGTCCTTATTTTAAACGTCTTTTGAACGTCCGTCCTGGAGGGGGACGGACGTCTATATATATTAAACGTCCGTCCCCCTCCCGGACGGACGTTCAAGAGACTGAGAGAGTAGTTGAACCTGTCAGTCTCTTGAACGTCCGTCCTGGAGGGGGACGAACGTTTAATATATATAGACGTCCGTCCCCCTCCAGGACGGACGTTCAAGGGGCTGACTGGTTCAACTACTCTGTCAGCCTCTTGAACGTCCGTCCTGGAGGGGGACGGACGTCTATATATATTAAACGTCCGTCCCCCTCCAGGACGGAAGTTCAAGAGACTGAGAGAGTAGTTGAACCTGTCAGTCTCTTGAACGTCCGTCCTGGAGGGGGACGGACGTTTAATATATATAGACGTCCGTCCCCCTCCAGGACGGACGTTCAAGAGGCTGAAAGAGTAGTTGAACCAGTCAGCCCCTTGAACGTCCGTCCTGGAGGGGGACGGACGTCTATATATATTAAACGTCTGTCCCCCTCCAGGACGGACGTTCAAGAGATTGATGGGTTGAACTACTGTCAGTCTCCTGAACGTCCGTCCTGGAGGGGGACGGACGTTTACTATATATAGACGTCCGTCCCCCTCTAGGACGGACGTTCAAGAGACTGATTGGTTCAACTACCCTGTCAGCCTCTTGAACGTCCGTCCTGGAAGGGGAGGACGTTTACATATAGTAGACGTCCGTCCCCCTCTAGGACGGACGTTCAAGATGCTGACAGGGTAGTTTAACCCGTCAACCTTTTGAACGTCCGTCCTTGAGGTGCCGGACGTTTACTATATATAGACGTCCGGCCCCCTCCAGGACGGACGTTCAAAATGCTGAATCTTCAATTCTCCCGTCAGGCTTTTGAACGTCCGTTAGAGGGGTCGGACGTCTATTGTATTATAGACGTCCGGCCCCGTTTAGGACGGACGTCTCCACACTCAATTATTTACATTTATGCCACCGGTCAATTATTTACGTTGGGGTTTCGGTGGACGGACGTATATGAGGTGACGTTAAAGATCAATTTTGCACTAGTGGGAGGAAGTGGAGGAAGTGGACGATTTAGACGAAGTTGACGAAGTAGAGGAAGTGGACGAAATGGACGAAGTGGACGAAGTTGACGAAGTGGACGAAGTGGAGGAAATGGACGATGTTGACGAAGTGGAAGAAGTTCATGAAGAGAATGAAGTGGAGGAAGTGCAAGAAGTGGACGATGTTGAGGAAGTGGAGAAAGTGGACTAAGTTGACGAAGTGGAAAAAGAGGACGAAATGGACGAAGGGGACGAACTTCACGAAGTTGACGAAGTGGACGAAGTGGACGAAGTGGACGAACTGGAGGAAATAGAGGAAGTGGACAAACTTGACGAAGTGGACGAAGTGGATGAAGTGGAGGAAGTGGACGACCTGGACGAAGTGGACGAAGAGGACGAAGTGGACGAAGTGGACGAGTTGACGACGTGGACAAAGTTGACGAAGTGGAGGATGTGGAAGAACTGGACGAAGTGGACGAAGTGGAGGAAGTGGACGAAGCTGACAAAGGGGACAAAGTGGAAGAGGTGGAGGAAGTGGACAAAGTTGACGAAGTGGACGAAATGGACGAAGTGGACGAAGTTGACGAAGTGGGCGAAGTGGACAAAGTGGACAAAGTGGAGGAAGTGAATGAAGTGGAGGAAGTGGAGGAAATGGACGATGTTGAGGAAGTGGAGGAAGTGGAGGAAGTGCACGAAATGGAGGAAGTGGAGGAAGTGGAAGAACTGGAGGAAGTGGACGAAGTGGAGAATGTGGGCGAAGTGAGGAAGTGGAGGAAGTGGACGAAGTTCACGAAGTGGACGAAGTGGAATAAGTTGACGAAGTGGGCGAAGTGGAGGAAGAGAACGAAGTGGACGAAGGGGACGAACTTAACGAAGTTGACGAAGTGGAGGAAGTGGAGGAAGTGGACGAAGTGGAGGAAATAGCGGAAGTGGACGAACTTGACGAAGTGGACGAAGTGGATGAAGTGGAGGAAGTGGACGAACTGGACGAAGTGGACGAAGAGGACGAAGTGGACGAAGTTGACGACGTGCACAAAGTTGACGAAGTGGAGGAAGTGGAAGAACTAGACGAAGTGGAGGAAGTGGACAAAGTGGACGAAGCTGACAAAGTGGACAAAGTGGAAGAGGTGGAGGAAGTGGAGGATGTGGACAAAGTTGATGAAGTGGACGAAATGGACGAAGTGGACGAAGTTGACGAAGTGGACGAAGTGGACAAAGTGGAGGAAGTGGACGAAATGGAGGAAGTGGAGGAAGTGGACGAAATGGAGGAAGTGGAGGAAGTGGAGGAAGTGGACGAACTGGAGGAAGTGGAGGAAGTTGAAGAAGTGGACGAAGTGGACGAGGTAGAGGAAATAGAGGAAGTGGACAAAGTGGATGAACTAGACGAAGTGGACGAAGTGGATGAAGTGTAGGAAGTGGACGTAGTGGAGGAAGTGGAGGATGTGGTGGAAGTGAAGGAAGTGGACGAAGTAGAGGAAATAGTGGAAGTGGCCGAAGTGGACGAAGTTGACGACATGGACGAAGTGGACCAAGTTGACGACATGGACGAAGTAGACGAAGTTGACGAAGTGGACGAAGTGGACGAAGTGGACAAAGTGTACGAAGTGGAGGAAGTGGACGAAGTAGAGGAAATAGTGGAAGTGGCCGAAGTGGCCGAAGTGGACGAAGTTGACGACGTGGACGAAGTGGACCAAGTTGACGACATGGACGAAGTGGACGAAGCTGACGAAGTGGACGAAGTGGACAAAGTGGACGAGGTGGAGGAAGTGGACGAAGTGGACAAAGTGGAAGAAGTGGAGGAAGTGGAGGAAGTGGAGGAACTTGACGAAGTGGACGAATTGGACGAAATGGACGAAGTTGACGAAGTGGACGAAGTCGAGGAAGTGAATGAAGTGGAGGAAGTGGAGGAAATGGACTATGTTGAGAAAGTGGAGGATGTGGATGAAACACAGGAAGTGGACGAAGTGGAGGAAGTGGACGAACTTGACAAAGTGGAGGAAGTGGAGTAAGTGGAGAGAATGTGGACGAAGTGGAGGAAGTGGAGCAAGTTGACGAAGTGGACGAAGGGGACAAACTTGACGAAGTTGACGAATTGAACGAAGTGGACAAAGTGGAAGAAGAAGATGAAGAAGTGGGTGAACAGGACGAAGTGGAGGAAGTGGACGAAGTGGAGGAAGTGAAGGAAGTGGACGAAGTACGCGAAGTTGACGAAGTGGATGAAGTGTATGAAGTGGGCGAAGTGGCTGAAGTTGACGAAGTGGAGGAAGTGGACAAAGAGGAGGAAGTGGAGGAGGTGGACGTAATGGAGGCAGTGGACGAAGGAAGTGGACAAAGAGGAGGAAGTGGAGGAGGTGGACGTAATGGAGGCAGTGGACGAAGGAAGTGGACAAAGAGGAGGAAGTGGAGGAGGTGGACGTAATGGAGGCAGTGGACGAAGGTGACGAAGTTTACGACGTGAACGAAGTGGAGGAAGTGGACGAAGTGGAGGAAGTGAAATAAGTCGACGAAGTGGACGAAATGGACAAAGTGGAGGAAGTGGACGAAGTCGACGAAGTTGATGAAGTGGACGAAGAGGAAGAAGTGGACAAAGTGTAGGAAGCGGAGCATGTGGACGAACATGACGAAGTCGACGAAGTGGAAGAAGTTGACGAAGTGGAGGAAGTGGACAAAGTTGACGAAGTAGAAGAATTGGATGAAGTGCATGAAGTGGAGGAAGTAGGGGAAATGAACGATGTTGAGGAAGTGGACGAAAAGGAGGAAGTGGACGAAATGGAGGAAGTGGACGAACTTGACCAAGTGGAGGAAGTGATACAAGAAGGCCTAGCACCATTGGACCTATCACAAGAGGGATGATCAAGAAGCTACAAGATGAGTACTCTCCCAAAGACCAAACCCTCTTTGCTATCTTTTGATGGAAGATTGGAGACCTAGAAGATGCTTTTAAGATGCCAAAGCATGGAGAAGGGTAAAAGTGGACTTTGACACATGGGGGGGTGTGCCTAGTAGCCTAAGGGGTAGTATTAGCTTATTTTAATTCCACTTATACGCTTATGTAATAAGCCACGTGAATAACATGGCTTCTAGAAAGCTATCACATTTTGCACATGTGGGTAAGGTGGCACTTGATCCGTATTTTGTGGATCTATTTACCTCACATGTATGGCATTGCATGGACTTGAGATTTAGCTATATAATCTCCTGAGATAAGCATGTATTTCACTTTTGGAAATATAGAAGATGAATTCTGCACTTTGCAAATTTCTCTCATCCGAAAGTCATATCTACTTGCTTGCTCTTCCATTGCTATCTTCTTCCATTGTGGAAGCCGCCTGAGATAGTCTACCATTCCCTCAAGCAAACTTCCATTCCACCTCCCCATAATCACTTCAATCCGCTGCATACAGTTCACTTAGTCCAGCCAAAACAGAGAGCCTTCTCTGCTACAACTTCTCCAGCACTGCACCAAGCTTTCTTGACTGTTTCATGGATTATTCAGTTGCAGCAGAGCTGGTTGCTTCCTCTAGTCTCACGGATCTGCTCCTATGCATCCTCTTTGATGCATCAAGTGGTATCATGAGCCTTGGTTCAAGTTAGAACCGTGAGATAAGTCCAGATTTCTTTCAATTCTTTGCTGTCAAAAATTTCCTGGTTGTTCTTGATGTTCTCTGAAAATTCTGCACTGTTTTCATCAATCATTGCTGTGTCTAGGATCTAATCTTACTTTCATTGGCTACTAGCTGTCTTTGCTTGAGTGTTACTTCATTTTATTCGGCTGTTATTGATTGTTTGAGTCTATTTTACCATTTAAACATCATTTCTGGTTTTGTCTTAAGTCTTGTTAGTTACTTTGCTGTGTTGTTATCAAATCTGGTTTTTCAACCAAGTTTTACCAAAAATCTGAGTTGTTTGAATGTGGCTACACCAAGTAAGAGCAATGAATACTTCAGAAATGAGCTCAGGTGTTTAGATCTACCATTCAAACTCAAAATCTGTGCAGGTTTTTTTTTAAAAAAATCTGACAGCATTTCAGTTCTGTTTTTGTGCTGCATTGCCACTGTTCTTATGGTCATTTACTGTTCTATTGAACAGCAGTTGGTTGATCCATTGTCTGAACCATTTGGAAGATGAAATGAGTTGATTCCAAATAGTTTGTCATGTGGCAAGAGTGTCCAAGCATTTGGCCGAGATGCATGTGTTTCCTTGAGTAAATTCTGCTTAATTGTGTGTGGTTAGTATTAGATCATTGCTAACCATCATTAACACTGAATTTCTGCATTTGTGCAACTTTCAAATACCATTTCTAACTCCTCTTTGCTGTTTTCAAATCAGAATTACTTTTGAGTCAAAATTTGACCATGCTAGTTGTTAAATTTAGGTGAAATCTGGTACTGCAGTAGTGATTTTCTGTTTTATATAGTTTTGATGCATCCAATTAGTTCCAACAAGTCATCATTCATCATCAAAACATGTTTGAATCATTGGAAAATAACTAGGTGCAGTACTGTTCATTTGGTATATTTTTCTGCATTGAAAAATTGATTCTGCTGAAAACTGTGCTGGTTTATTGTCAAATTATGCACTGCATTACTTTGCTTGATTCATCACATTTAGATGCAGTAAAAGCCATGGTCCATTTAGAATATCAAGATAACAATTCAAAAGAGATATTACATATGTTAAAAAGGCACTTAGGACCATTGCATCATCAGTTTCGAAAGTTTGAAGAATAGTAGTGTTGCTGTTAAAATCTGGTGCCACTCATTCAGGCATTTCATCAAACAGTTTTGTCAATTTTCAATGCATAGCCAATCCGTGTGTGATTCTGATTTAAAGTCTTTTCTTGTGTTTAAATCTGATCTAGAACCCTTCTTAGGATCTATTTGAGGTGCCACCGTGTTTGAAAACACTTTCATTGCTTGATTTTCGAATTTTTCTACATTCTGCACACCAACTGTTTGAAAAATTTCCTGGTGTTGCTGTCTTTTGGTTGTGAAAAATTACAGCACTTGAGGTGATATTTTCAGTGATTAATTGGCTTGTTGGGTAGGTGGTTTATACCTCAGGAGGTGTATCACAATTGGAAGCATCAAAGAAGGTTCAATGAAGAGGAGCAAAGACAAGAAGATGGTACTTGGGATGGAAAAACCGTGACAATTCTGCACTTCCAAAATGTGCTGCAGCAAGTGCTGAAACAGCAACCAGCAGAATTGTTGCTGCAGAGTTGTGTTCTTGAGTGATCACTTGCAGCTGAGAGGATTGGTGTGAATTAAGCATAGTTCACTCTTTGTTTTGAGAAGCCAAAGCTGCACACCTCTTTCCCTTAGCCAATTCGTATTTTTTTTCTTACAATTTACAAATTTCTTTTGTAATTTCCTTTGGTTTCTTTGGTTGTAATTTCCAAATCCAAGCAAGTGAGGTGCTAGAGTTCACAAGTGCTCTTCCCTCATTTGTAACTAGACTCAAAAGAAGTCTCACTTTAAAATTGGTAACGGTGAGTGTGTCTTAGATCCAAAGTCTAAGCCTCACCTAGGAGACCTCACTTTGATTGCTTGTCCCATTCTCGGCTAGATAGTATATATCTTGTGCGAATAGGAAGCTCTCTTAGGGGTCCGAATTTAGAGTTAGGTTGTGTCCTTTCTTGGCTTTGTGTTTTCTTTGTTGTCTTTAAGACTTAAGTGGATTTAAGAGTAATTTTGATCTAAGGACTCTAGTAAGTAACTAGAAGCATATTTGGCAAGGATAAGGCTTGGTACTTAAGCATTCCTAGTGAATCACCTCCCTTACCTGGAATATTGCTTTCAAGTGAAAAGCTCTAGTCTTTACTTCAAGAATAACATTTAAGTCCATCATAATGTCTAGAAGGCATTCTCCTAGGATTAGTGATAGTGAAAAAGAACATTTTTCTCTTCAAACTTTAGTTAATGAATTCAAGGAAATAAGAAGAGAAATGAATGAAGAGAAAGCCAATAGAGAGCTTCAAAATGCTGTTATTCAAGATGAGTTGAGAATGATAAGGAAAAGTAAGTCTAGGGGAAGTCAGAGTGAAAACTCTCAAGAGGGAGGGATGTCTATGAGTCTGGGTGATTATTACCCTCATCAGCCTTCTACTTCTAGAAGGCATAGGAGAAATTCTCATGCACCCCCACCCCCTAAAGAAGTCAATGTGGTGTTGCCTCACTTCCATGGGAAAGACAATGTAGAGGCTTATCTTGATTGGGAGATGAAGGTAGAACAATTGTTTGAATGCCACCAAGTGAGTGAAGAGGGAAGGTCTCTCTAGCTACCCTAAGCTTTCAAGGGTATGCAATGTATTGGTGACTGCCCTTGGGATCGAAGAAGACAGGGGGGGGGGGAGGGAAGGGGGGGGCTTAGACATCAAGCCCCTCCCATCCACTATTGGAATGATCTCAAGTCTGCCCTTAGGAGGAGACACATTCCCTCCTACTACAATAGAGAACTCATGGATAAACTCCAAAGGTTACAACAAAGGTCTATGACAGTTGAGGAATATAGACAAAAGATGGAGTTGTATATGATGAGGGCAGGCATAGTAGAAGGTCCAGAAACTACTTTAGCTAGATTTTTAAGTGGGCTCAATTTTGACATAAGAGATAGGGTTGAACTTCTACCTTATAGAGATTTGAATGATCTTGTTCAAATGTGTATAAAGGTAGAACAACAAAACTTGAGAAAATCTTCTTCTAAAAGAATTCAAGTTCAACCTACTTTTGAAAAGAAAATTTTTAAAGAAAAAGAGCCATTTAAACCTCTAGCCAAAATAGAAGAGAGACCCAAGAAAGAGACACCCTCACACACAAGAACAAGTGAAATCAAATGCTTCAAATGTCTAGGAAGGGGTCATGTAGCTACTCAATGTCCTACAAAAAGAAACATTATTTTGAAAGGCAAGGACATTTATAGTAGTGAAAGTGACACCCCAACTAGTACAAGTGAGAGTGAGGAAGAAGAGAGGGAAGAGGAAATATATGCTGATGATGGGCAACTTCTCATGGTGAGAAGGATACTTAGCAACCAACCAAGTCTTGAACACATATCACAAAGAGAGAACATCTTTCACACAAGATGTAAAATTCAAGAAAATCATTGTTCTCTCATTGTTGATAGTGGGTCTTGTTGCAATTGTTGTAGCACAAGGTTGGTTGAGAAGTTGAAACTTGATATTATACCCCATCCAAAACCTTATAAACTTCATTGGCTAAATGAAGATGGGGATATAATAGTCAAGAATCAAGTGAAGTTGGCATTTTCCATTGGGAACTTCAAAGATGAAGTTTTATGTGATATAGTTCCCATGGAAGCATGTCATGTGTTATTGGGGAGACCATGGCAATTTGATCATCAAACTATCCATCATGGTCTAACCAATACCATCACTATCCATCAAAAGGACAAGAAGTTTGTGCTTCATCCTTTGACTCCTACCCAAGTGGCTAAGGATCAAGCACAAATGAAGATTTTAAGAAAGCAAGAACATGATCAAAAGAAAAAGTCAAAAAGAAAGGGAGGTATAGAAACAAGTGTGCCACCTAAGGTCACTCAACATGAAGTCCTTTTAAACAAAAAGACTTTAATCAATACACTTCAAGTTGAGCAACCTTCATATCTTCTTCTTTGTCAAGGGACACTTACATGCACATCTAGTGATTCAAAGACTTCAACTCTTTCTCCATCCATTCAAAAACTTTTGAAAGAATTTGATGATCTATTCCCACAAGAAATTCCAAAAGGGCTTCCACCCATAAGAGGAATTGAACATCAAATTGATTTCATTCCAGGGGCAGTTCTTCCTAATAGGCCAGCCTATAGGACAAATCCCCAAGAAACTAAGGAGATTGAGACACAAGTCCAAGAGTTGCTAGATAAAGGCTTAGTTCAAAAGAGTCTAAGTCCCTGTGCTGTACCAGTGTTACTTGTACCAAAAAAAGATGGGAAGTGGCGCATGTGTTGTGATTGTAGAGCTATCAACAACATCACAATCAAGTATAGACATCCCATTCCTAGGCTTGATGATATGTTGGATGAATTGCATGGAGCACAAATATTTTCAAAGGTAGATTTAAAAAGTGGCTATCACCAAATAAGAATTAAGAAGGTGATGAATGGAAAACTGCCTTTAAGACCAAGTTTGGATTATATGAATGGCTAGTTATGCCTTTTGGTCTTACAAATGCTCCAAGCACATTCATGAGACTTATGAATCATGTCCTTAGGGATTGCATTGGGAAGTTTGTAGTTGTTTACTTTGATGACATCTTGGTATATAGTCAAAATTTGCAAACTCATGAAAAACATTTGAGAGTTGTTTTAACAATTCTTAGAACACACAAATTGTTTGCAAACTTTGACAAGTGTACCTTTTGTGTTGATAGTGTCATATTTCTTGGATTTGTGGTCACCAAAAATGGGGTTCATGTGGACCCAGAAAAAATAAAGGCCATCCAAGATTGGCCTCCTCCAAAGAATGTAGGAGAAGTAAGGAGCTTCCATGGGTTGGCAAGCTTTTATAGAAGATTTGTTCCTAACTTCTCTAGTCTTGCTTCACCCCTCAATGAGTTGGTGAAAAAAGATGTTACATTCCATTGGGGGGATAAACAACAAAAGCTTTTGAGCTACTCAAAGAGAAGCTCACACAAGCACCCATTCTAGCTTTGCCAAATTTTTCCAAAACTTTTGAGCTAGAATGTGATGCTTCAGGATTTGGCATAGGTGCAGTATTATTACAAGAAGGACACCCAATTGCATACTTTAGTGAAAAACTTCATGGTGCCTCTTGTAATTACCCCACCTATGACAAAGAACTCTATGCACTTGTGAGGGCTCTTCAAACTTGGGAACATTACCTTGTTGCCAAGGAGTTTATCATTCATAGTGATCATGAATCACTTAAGTATTTGAAGAGTCAACACAAGTTACAAAAGAGGCATGCTAAGTGGTTGGAATTCATTGAACAATTCACTTATGTTATTAAATACAAGAAAGGAAAATCCAATGTGGTGGCTGATGCTTTGTCAAGAAAAATTAATCTATTAGCCACATTGGGAGCTCAAATTCTTGGATTTAATAACATTCTTGAATTATATTCACAAGATCTTGATTTTGCTCATATCTATGAGGAATGTCTCAATAAGCCTCAAGGAGGATTCTATGTGAAAGAGGGGTATCTTTTTAAAGAAGGAAAAATTTGCATTCCCAAGGTTCACATAGAAAACTCCTTGTTAAAGAGACACATGAGGGAGGATTAATGGGACATTTTGGGGTAGAAAAGACCCTTGGCATGTTGAAAGAAAAATTCTTTTGGCCTCACATGAGAAGGGATGTTCAAAGGCATTGCTTTAAGTGTATAACTTGTTTAGAAGCTAAATCTAAATCAATGCCTCATGGACTTATACTCCTTTGAATGTTGCTTCCACCCCTTGGGAAGAGATAAGTATGGATTTTGTGTTAGGTCTTCCCAAAACTTCTAGGGGTTTTGATTCTATCTTTGTGGTGGTAGATAGATTTAGCAAAATGGCTCATTTTATACCTTGCCACAAAGTAGATGATGCAAGCAACATTGCAAAGTTATTCTTTAGAGATGTGGTTAAACTTCATGGTCTACCTAAGGTAATAGTTTCGGATAGAGATACAAAATTTCTTAGTCACTTTTGGAGGACCTTATGGTCTAGATTAGGGACTAAGTTATCTTTTTCTACTACTTGCCATCCTCAAACAGATGGTCAAACTGAGGTAGTAATAGATCTCTTTCCACTTTACTAAGGGTAGTTCTAAAAGGTAATCACAAATCTTGGGATGAGTATCTTCCTCATGTTGAGTTTGCCTACAATAGAGTAGTTCATGGAACTACTAAATTGTCTCCTTTTGAAGTTGTTTATGGTTTTAATCCTTTGACACCCATGGATTTAATACCCCTTCCAAATTCTATTGATTTTGTTCATCAAGATGGGGTATCTAAATCTAAGTTTATCAAAGAATTACATCACAAGGTTAAAAATCAAATTCAACAACAAAATGAGAAATATGCCAAGCAACACAACAAGGGCAAGAAAGAGTTAATCTTCAATGAAGGTGATCTAGTTTGGGTTCATCTTAGAAAGGAAAGATTTCCTCAACTAAGAAAATCCAAACTCAATCCTAGAGGAGATGGACCTTTTAGAGTGATAGGAGGATAAATAACAATGCATATCAAATTGATCTTCCTCCTGAATATGGTGTTCATGCTACCTTCAATGTATCTGACCTTAAACCTTTTGCAGGTTATGCAAGTGAAGATGACGACCTATGGATTTGAGGGCAAATCCCTCTCAAGAGGGAGGGGATGATACAAGAAGGCCTAGCACCATTGGACCTATCACAAGAGGGATGATCAAGAAGTACAAGATGAGTACTCTCCCAAAGGCCAAACCCTCTTTGCTATCTTTGGATGGAAGATTGGAGACCTAGAAGATGCTTTAAGATGCCAAAACATGGAGAAGGGTAAAAGTGGACTTTGGCACATGGGGGGGTGTGCGCTAGTAGTAAGGGGTAGTATTAGCTTATTTTAATTCCACTTATGCTATGTAATAAGCCACGTGAATAATGGCTTCTAGAAAGCTATCACATTTTGCACATGTGGGTAAGGTGGCACTTGATCCGTATTTTGTGGATCTATTTACCTCACATGTATGGCATTGCATGGACTTGAGATTTAGCTATATAATCTCCTGAGATAAGCATGTATTTCACTTTTGGAAATATATAGAAGATGAATTCTGCACTTTGCAAATTTCTCTCATCCGAAAGTCATATCTCCTTGCTTGCTCTTCCATTGCTATCTTCTTCCATTGTGGAAGCCGCCTGAGATAGTCTACCATTCCCTCAAGCAAACTTCCATTCCACCTCCCCATAATCACTTCAATCCGTTGCATACAGTTCACTTAGTCCAGCCAAAACAGAGAGCCTTCTCTGCTACAACTTCTCCAGCACTGCACCAAGCTTTCTTGACTGTTTCATGGATTATTCAGTTGCAGCAGAGCTAGTTGCTTCGTCTAGTCTCACGGATCTGCTCCTATGCATCCTCCGTGATGCATCAGGAAGTGGAGGAAGTGGACGAACTTGACGAAGTGGACGAAATGGACGAAGTGGATGAAGTAGACGAAGTTGACGAAGTGGAGGAAGTGGAGAATGTGGACGAAGTGGACGAAGTGGAAGAACTGGACGAAGTGGAGGAAGTGGAGGAAGTGGAGGAAGTGGACGAAGTGGGCGAAGTGGAGGAAGTTGACGAAGTGGACGAAGTAGACGACCTGGACAAAGTGGAGGAAGGGGAGGAAGTGGAGGAAGTGGAGGAAGTGGAGAAAATGGACGAACTTGACGAAGTGGGCGAAGTGGATGAAGTTGACGAAGTGGAGGAAGTGGACGAAGTGGAGGAAGTTGATGAAGTGGATGAAGTTCAGGAAGTGAATGAAGTGGAGGAAGTGCAAGAAGTGGACGATGTTGAGGAAGTGGAGGAAGTGGAGGAAGTGGACAAAGTTGACGAAGTGGACGAAGTTGACGAAGTGGACGAAGTGAAAGAAATTGACGAAGTGGAGGAAGTGGACGAAAGGGACGAACTTGACGAAGTGGACGAACATGACGAAGTGGACGAGGTTGAGGAAATAGAGGAAGTGAACAAAGTGGACGAACTTGACGAAGTGGACGAAGTGGATGAAGTGGAGGAAGTGGACGAAGAGGACGAAGTGGACGAAGTGGAGGAAGTGGACGAAGTGGACTAAGTTGACGACGTGGACGAAGTGGAGGAAGTGGATGAAGTGGACAAACTGGAAGAAGTAGAGGAAGTGGACGAAGTTGACGAAGTGGACGAAGTGGACGAAGTTGACGAAGTGGACGAAGTTGACGAAGTGGACGAAGTTGACGAAGTGGAGGAAGTGAATGAAGTG